>NC_088200.1:17923644-18168409 GCF_028769735.1 Zonotrichia leucophrys gambelii | reverse complement strand
CAATCATTGAAAGAACACATCAAACCCTAAAACGCATATTAGATCAACAGAGAGGGGGAACGGAGGTCACCCCACAGATGAGACTGAACAAGGCTTTGATTAATAATTGGGGATTTTGATTAATAATTTTGGGGAAAGGGTATGCTTTTGTCTCCACAGATGCTGGAATTAAGTAGATTCCTGCCAAAAACGTCAAACCATATCGTACTTCAGAACCTGCAGTCGAGTCCAGAACCGAGGAAGCAAGTACGCAGACGTGAACCGAATCGAAAGATCCCGGGTCTCGCCTGACACCTCTTGTGCCTGACCTTCTTTGTACATCGGTGGAACCCATGAACTCTGAATTTGTGTCAATGTTGTTTATGAGTATGCTAATTGAATGCTGAATGTTTGTTTAACAGTCTTAATTTTTAGCGAAGGTTTAAATTAGAGATTTTGTGTAGAAAAAATTCTGCCAAGACTTAGTTCATGAAAGAGATGGAGCAAGTTCAAATAGTATATTTGTCTTGCTTGATTTTAATTGTTTTTTGTCGTGCAGATTTGCCTGTGGATCAACCGAACACGAATGTTTGGGTGACCTTAGCCAAGGCTGCCGGATCAGATACTATATGTCTATCAAATTCAGAACCAGAAAAGCCTTTTTCAACCTGTTTAGTTGGTGTGCCAGTGAAAGAAAGTGTTGCCTTTGGTCAAAAAACAATCCAATGGTAGGCCAGGTGGAATTGACAATGGAAACAATCCCTCTTTCAATTGGAACATTTGGTCCAAAAAACTTCTCAGGGCAGCATCTGAACCTCAAGAATTGGAAATCCTTGGTTCTTTGACCATGGATTTTTGTTTTACTTTTATGACTCGTGCCTGGCAAAAAGGTGACCCCCCAAAGTTTAGTGTTACTCCTCATTATTTTGCATATAAAAATTTGAGTTTTTGGTGTAATGTTTCAAACAGTTGGGATGTGTTTCCGGAGACAGATCAATATCCACGGCAATTGCCGAAAGGGTATTGGTTCATTTGCGGAGACAGGGCTTGGCAAGGCATTCCAGCTCACCTTGAAGGTGGTCCTTGTAGCATTGGTATGCTCACCATAATTGCCCCCACTGCCAAAGCAGTGATGAAAAAGAACAAAGGAGAACAAGAGCTGTTCCTCATTATGATGAGAACTGTCAGAGTGATTTTATGCCTTGGAATGCCGCCAGAAGGGTTTCAGCAGGTATATTTTTACCCCAATTGGCTTCAGCAGTGGCATTGAGACAATTAGATAGAGTTGGATGTTGGCTGAGCAAACAAGCTAATGCCACATCCTCTGCAATCAGTGATATGTTGACCGATGTTGATAGTATTAGACATGCTACTCTTCAAAACAGAGCAGCCATTGATTTTCTTTTACTGGCACAAGGGCATGGTTGTGAGGAATTCGAAGGATTGTGTTGTATGAATTTGTCTGACCATTCTGAATCCATTCACAAAAGCATTCAAAAATTGAAGGATCTGACAGCCCAAATTAAAGAAGATGGAAGTTCCTGGTTGGATGATTTGTTTCAAAAATGGAGCTTCGCACCTTGGCTAAGGCAACTTTGCAAGATAGGTCTTTATGTACTAGGTGTTCTAATACTGATATGTATAGTGGTACCTTGTGTACTTTGTTGTGTTCGGCGAATGATGAACCGAACAGTCCGTGAAGTTTTCGTCATACAAGCAGGAGATATAGGAAATAGAAGCACAGAGAGTGTTCGGAATCTCACGAAAGCAGTAGATGAAGGTAAAGACATGAATGAAGGTTTTGAATTAAGGCCTTGGAATCGACCAGAGTTTTTTGAACAATGACTTGTAACTGTTACCAAACGTGGTTCACATCTCTTTCAAGGATGGGGTCATCACAGCATTCAGTTGCTGTGCCGTAATGTAGCAGTGCTTTAGTGCAGATAGGTCTCCAAGAGATGATAAGCAGAAATTTTACAGTAGAGCTATGAAACGCAAGTAGTAAGCGACAAGAAAATGAAAGATTCTGGGTCAAACAGAGAGGGGGAAATGTGGGAATCCATAAAGTTAGAGGGTTTTTAGGAAATGGTTAAAAAAGAGTATTTAGGCCTCAGGATGTGGCCCGAAGTTCTGTTACAGCAGAAAAGTTTCCCAAGCAAGCAGAAAAGTTTCCCAAGCAGTAGACGTGACAAATAACAATAGGACTCTGTAGATGTGGCTTTAGGATGGCAACAAGTTTATTTAATGTATATCTTTAGAAGGTTACTGTGAATAGAGCTCTGTTCTTTGTCTTTTATGAACCAGTCTTTGCTTTAACTACTCTTACGTATGTTTTATAAGATTGGATGGAAACCTTGTCAATATGTCTTGTTTTGGTGTGATTGGTTGAAATCTAAACTGAGATGGTTTTATGTCATTCCGTTTTACCCCACCTTCGGGACATTTTCCTTTAGGCCAGCATGCTGTTAACATCTAACAATGTTCTGAGGCTGATGTACTAATAAACAAAAAAGGCTGGTCTGAATTTGTCCAGTGTGGTCCATACTGGACTTTTTGCCGCGGCAAGTGGGTTCCTCTCTTAAGACGTGGGTTCCTGAAACCATAGGATCTATAGCTACCCTGGTGCTCCGGCAAAACTGAAGTTTTCATGAGAGGGATTATGATATGTTTATCCTTTTCTTTTCAGACAGAAATATGTTTGCATACAGTGTACAGTAAAGGTATGCAAATCTCTAAAAATAGTAGATGTATCAAATTTATAAAATGTGGACTATAGGAATTGCCTTTCTATGCAAGCACAATTTTTATATGCCTCAAAAATCTTGAAACTCTTGATTGTATGAAACATCAAGACAGATTTTTAAATGTATTTATTTGGTTTTTTGGGGCTTTTTATGGAAAAATAATTTTCAGAGCAAGCCAGATTAACCATTTTCCTCTTTCCTCTATATTTTCCTCCTCTTGTAGAGGAATTCCTATGAAGCATGAAATTCACACGTTACAGTTTCTCTTTTCTACCACTGAGAGATAGGGTAAAAATATCAGCATATCTTTAATGAAGTTGCAAATCCAAATGATCCAAAATAAAGATGAAAATTATTCAGTACATGGTGACAGTATTGCGACGTGTGCAGATGAGGTTCCAATGTGGTTGTCTAGAGAGAAGATTGTTTTAATTTTGAAAAATATATATTCCAAATTAGACTTAAGGTAGTGTGTGAAGTCAGTGAGCTTTCATAAAATATTCTCAAAGAAGAAAATAACAGTAATTTGACTTCCATTAAATTCTGAACCATTTCACTCTCATAATTTGTCTGGCATATTATGACAGTAACTGTAGCTAAGCCTGAAAAACAATATTGCAGTTAAAGGGCAGTTTAGTTGCCCTGAGAAGTCAGTTCAAAAGTTGTTCTGTGCCAAAACATTATTCAGTTCCCTCTTTATGCACTGAAGGACAAAAATAAAATATATGCGGGGTTTTGAATTTTTGTTTGTTTTTTTTTTTTTTTAAAGGAGAAAAGATGTAATGTATCGCTGTATTCCTGTGCTTGATTTAGCATGGCTTAAGGGTGGAGGCAGTGTGATTTATTGGTTTTTAAAGCCTGTCTTGTACTTACTCCTTTAGGCAAGTTAAACATTTTTACAGCAGAACCATTGACACTTTAGGAGAAATCCACTAATTATGCAAGTTAATTCAACACATTAATTAATAATGAAAAAAATTATTAAAAATATTAGCTGAAGACATTGTGTGAACTCACCCCAAAAACTGACCTTCCATTGTAGTTGCCACCATGTTAATACATTTTATTAAATAACATGTGCATTACGTTTTGAAGAATCAAAGCATTTTTTAAAGAGTAAATTTCAGGAAAATATACAGAATCACATGAAGGAATCAATTTAAGTGTGCAAATATTTACATGAGTAATGGATTCTAGACATTAGGTATTGAGATAAAGTACTGAAACAGTGTCAGTTTGTTCTCAATTAAAAGTAAAAAAAGACACTTGAATTTTGAAGATTAAATCCCTCCAAGGAATTCTATTATCCATCAACCATTAGCTATTTAATAAATTATTCTGAAATTAAACTAATCAAATAGAGCAATTAATTACATTTGATATTAGCCCAGACTTAATATGCTGTAAGGCTTAGACTATCTGTATCACTGTTTTGTGGGTAGTTCCAAGTTGTGAAGTTGTCTTTTTTCAAACTGCTTGTCATTTACATTATTTGAAGGGAAAAAAATTCTCAGTGTACATATCTCTTATATATAGATATATATTTGTAGACACAGAGATAGATAGATAGATAGATAGATAGATAGATAGATAGATAGATAGATAGATAGATAGATAGATAGACAGATAGTTAGAGATTGAGAGAGAGACAGACAGATAAGCAGAATTCAATAATGCAGGGGTTTGAGACCTGTGTCCTGGAATTAAAGGTGTAGTTCATTAATCCCCTCTGGAACCCCTGCAGAAATAACTCCCATAGAAGAATGCAGTGGCAGAAACAGGAGATAAGGACTATGATATCTATGTGTACATCTATATAATGAAGAATTACATCTGGGCAGACATAAGCCACATGAACTGGAAATATCTATAAGCTGTGGTCTATGACACAGCTGGATCAAAGGCTGTTAGGGAAAAATTTGCTAATGAGTTGTGACCGTGGTCACAAGGGTTTGCAGGATGAGAGAGAGATGAGAATGTTGATTCCATTATCAGAAGGCTTGATTTATTATTTTATGATATATATATATATAACATATATATAACATATACTAAAAAGAAATGGACAGAAAAGTTCTCAGAAGGCTAGCTAAGCTAAGAATAGAAAAAAATGAATAACAAAGATCTGTCTCCTGGCAGAGAGTGAGACCCAGCTCTGCTGTGAGTGGTCAGTAAATCCAAACATCCACAGGAGACCAGTCACGGATCCACCTGTTGCATTCCACAGCAGCAGATAACCATTGCTTACGCTTTGTTGCTGAAACTTCTCAGCTTCAGCAGGAAAAATCCTAATGAAAGGATTTTATTGAAAAGATGTCTGCAACAATGAGTGTAGATGATGTTCTGGCACTGCTGAAAGACACAGTTACGCATTTGGAATCTACTTAGAAAACCATGAAAGCTTTTTATCTCCTATTTGACCTAACATTTCCAGGTGGACTGAAACTGGAACACAAGAGTTCTACTTGAGTGTGGAGAAGAACTTTACTGTGCCTGTGACCAAGCATTGGCACAGATTGCTCAGAGAGGTTGTGGAGTCTCCCTCACTGGAGATATTCAAGAACAGTCTGAACACAGTCCAGTGCCATGTGCTCTGGGATAGCCCTGCTTGAGCAGGGAGGTTGGACTAGATGAGCAGGGAGGTTGGACTAGATGACCCATCATGGTTCTTTTCCATCTGACTCATTCTGTGCATGTATGTGTGTGTGTGTGAGAGAGAGATTTGGGTTGCCTACTGTTCCCTAGTATAGTTCTACTATTTTATGTCTATTTAATATTGCTAGTACATTTCAGTCATAGAGCTGTTCAATGAAGCAAAATGATTCTTCTTCATGTGAGTCATCTCAGGCTGTGCTGTCCTGCACTAAGCTGGATGTTTATAGTTACTTCCGGGTCCATGCCGCTCCGCTTCCTTGTGGGCAACGGAGTGCTTCTTCACATATGCAGGTCTGTTTGCAGGGTACTTATTTCAATTTCTTCGATAATTTACCTTTATTCTGAAAACAATCTATCTTCCTCAAGCATGATTATTCATTTTATTTGATACAATGATATTTTTGGAGGCACAATTACTGTCTATCCTGTCAGTAGCAAATTAGTAATGAACATGTTTCATTAAAGATTTCCACACCTTTTTCTTTCATGCAAGGCGGAAGCAGATAACAGAAGCATAAAAAAGAGTAAATAAATACTCATAGGAATTTGAAGTTTGTAGATACTATTAGCTGGTAGTATATAGTCTTTTGATTTGAGCCGTTCAGACACAAACAAATTTTTCTAAATCTGACGAAAAGCTGACTTCTGTGACATAATTAGTCCCCCCAGTTCTCAGTACAAAACCTTTCTCAGCAGTGGAGTCCAAATAAAGGATTCTAGAACAAGTGTCTCTTGATATGCATAAGACTGATAGATCAGGTTTTTAATGCTGGAAAATATGCCACGTAAGATATTTTTACCTAGAAGCACCACCTTCTTTCAGGTGCAGTTCAGGGAATAAAACTCTCAAAATATCTACTCTTGGTATATTAGTCTCTTGATTTACAAGACAGGTGTCTTCTAGGGAAGGCAGAAAAGCCTTCCATAGAATGGAGAATGTAAACACCCTCCCCCCCCCCCAATTACTAGAATTTTGAAATTAAGGGGTTCTCAGGCAAAGATATGGCAATAGGAGTAACAGTTCTTTATGAGTATGTATAATAAAGCAAAAAAACAACAATAACTATGGTATTAACAACAAATAGTAGCAGGAACCTAGTCCCAGCCTTTTTGGCTGTGGCACTTTCCCCTTTGGTGTGGTTATGGTTGCAGCTGGCAGGGGCACTGCTGGCTCCTGGCAGGCAGGGCAGGTGCAGTGATCCCCACATGGCTGCAGGAGGTGCCCTGGCGCAGGCTCAGCGAGCATGTGGCTATGGCAGTTCCGCTGAGATGGTGAGGCATGGAAGAGAAGTTTTGCTTTTCAAACCCCCGGGGTAGCCAATTCTTTACCCCATGAGGATTCTTTGAAGCAGCAGGCTGGAATGGCAGGGATGAGCAGAAATCCCAGGGTAGTGGATAAGAATGTGTTAAAACTCCACGGCAAATAGCTGGAACCTGTGGGATGTCCTGGAAGGGCAGGGGGATGCAGGGCCCAGCAGCAGAAGAAAGGTTCACTGCTGGGTTATCATGGTGGCAGCGAAACTCATTTTCCCAAGCTGCAGGTCTGACCATCCTTGGTAGGAGAAGGCAGCAGGAGACAGAGCCTCGCAGTGGTGGTGAATTCTCCTCACAGTGACCACAGTCTGTCTTCATTCAGGTGCTGACAGAGCTAGAAGCTGTGCCCAGCCCCCTCCCTAAGCCACAATCTCCCGGTATCTCTGCACACCCCCTGTTCCCTCCATTCTCCAGGTTTTGACCGGGATTTGATGTCTTAGCTTTTTGATGAACTTTACAGGGCACCTACATAATATTTACTTGGATGTCTGAAACTACATATATGGAAATAAACACTAGATCACCCTGACAGTAGCATGTGTAATGACACAGATCTGGGGGAATTAACTTCCAGTAGGCTGCATATGATTTTCATTTGCAAATGAAGGGAATACCTTCAAAGAACTGCAAATAGACAGAGCATTTGTTTCTTAGATCATATTCAGGAATTTTTGAGGTAGGTTTTTTGAGAAGTGTAAATGCTAATGAATTTAGGTGTTACGTGGGTTGTGGGTTGGAGACAGACACACGACACAATACCAAGAGTCATCAGCAAACAGCAATGAGTTTAATATGGCTGCTCTTTTTATAGAGGCTTTTGAATCTCCTGGGTCCAGATAGGTGATTGGATGAGACCTCTCTCTGCCCAGCTCTCTGGCCAATGGTGTATCTGCATCTAAGCTTGAACAGGGTTGGCTGAGGTCTTTTTTTACCTCTTTTCTAGAATGAACAAGGTCAGCCAAATTGGATTAGTTATGCCCAGATATATCTTGTTCAGCTACAGACTAGCTCTGCTGTGACAATTCACCTTTTTTCCCTTTATTAAAAAATGCAAAGAATGTTCTCTCTTATCTTACCTGCAATGGCCCTTTGCAGGCAAGATGACACCCAGCATGAGTCTAATTTGAATGCGGCCTTTTAATTAATTTGACAAACCTAGCTTTGCCAGCCAGCGATGTGTTCCATGTACAGATTGAAACTGCAGCACTCACTTCAGGAGCTGTTAGGTGATAACACGATCCTGTGGGGTCTCACTACACATTCCTCTCTTTTGTTTCTCAAGTTTACATTTTAAAGTGCTATGTGCTCTTTCCAGGATGGCTTATCTTGTTGCTAATTTGGGAATACCAGTGAGGTGTGACACACCCCAGAGCTGTAGGAAATGTCTTGTTTTCTGTGAAATGTAAGCAGGACTATTGTCTGTTTTGATGGTAGCTTGCTCTACTGTTTTGAGAGCAGTTTTTGCTTCGGGGGTTAATTTTCTAGGGAAAGTTAATTTAGGATCACCTTTTAGGAGGTCAGATAAGGATGTTAATTGTGAGTTGGTTAATTTTGGATAGGGTTTAACCCAGTTGAGAGTCTCTAGCTTTTCCTTTTTGAGGGATCACTGTGGTACCTTTTTGACTAATAATTTTTGTAGGATGCAAATTAAAAATAATAATAAACATTGTAATACAGGTTAAAAGCTCTTGTGCATATATATATGGAAGTTTTTGTATGTATAATTGTTTTTGGGTTTTGTTTTAAGCTTGAGTACCTGTGGGTTGGAGTACACATATTTGCAGCCTTCATTGTGGTTCATATTGTTAAGTTAATATGTGCCGGAATGGTGTCTAATAGGAATGGTGATGGAGCCTGCTTTATTTTAAAAATTGGCCCTTTTTTTTACTTTTAGTTTTGACCTGACATAACTGAAAGCAAACTGAGACTTAACAGAACTTGACAGAAGGCACCCATTGGAAGGCTTAGGTGACATGCTGCTGTGAACAATCAGCTTCCTGCTCATACACTGTCCACACATTCCCTCCAGCCAACAACAGTCTCAATTTCAACTGACTCTTTCCTCACTCATAAGGGGGCCTCTCACCCCTCAAGCAACTTCCAGGCACCCAGCTTGCAGCTGTGCCTTTCCCATGGGGACTTCTGGTGAGCATCAACCTTATTTAATAATAATAACCCCATATCTGGTTTTGTTAAGTACTGAATACCTACTAGGAAAAGCCTAAGCAACTCCTAAGACATTAATAACAGTGACAACAATAATAACTAGAATAACTTTTCAAAAACTGTAACATAGGCTTATAATATAGTAACTATATACACATCAATTCAGGATGCTGTGACAAAAGGCCGCACACACCATGATGGAATCCACTGCACCTGATGGCCCATGGAGAGGCAGGCATATTGTCTTCCCCCTGTCACCAAGGCCAGTGGTCCTTCCCATCCTCCAGTCAGTAAGTCCTTTGCCGTCACAGGAGGTCTCAGATGAGCCTTTGTGTTGAAAGAATACTGCCTTTCACACGCAGTTTGTCCTGTCTCATCGTGATTTAAAAAAACTGAGAACATATAAGGCCTTAGCAAGACTTTCATGAAGGGACCCCAACTCCCTGCCTCTTTGTTTTTCAAGCATGGATTTCAAGGTTTTATGGGAATGCTCAACCCTAGCTTGACCTGTGGGTGAGTATGGTGAGACACACTCCATTGTTGCAAGAAATTATAAGACTGTTCTGAGGTATAGGCAGGTCCACTGTCCATTTTGATGGTATGGGGAAGGCCTGGGGTGGCAAAACAGGTGAACCAGGTGATAGCATCACCAGCCTTTTTTCTGGTGTGAGCAGTTGCCATTAGAAAATGGGAATAAGTGTCAATGGAAACATGAATCTATTTTAAGTGACCAAATTCTGATATGTGGGTAACATCAGTTTGCCAAATTGACTTAGCTGTTAATCCTCAGAGGTTAGTACTCTTTGCTAAAGGGGCAAAGGCAGCCCCGCAAGAGGAGGGACAAGAAAACAGAATATCAAGAGCCTGTGAGGATGTCAATTGAAATTGCTTACGAAGAGAATGAGCATTTTGGTTCATAAAGTATTGAGATAATTTGGCCTGCTCAAAGGTATTAGGTACCACATCTGTTATTGAAGTAATGTCTACATAGTTGTAACCCTCTGTAAGAGGCCCAGGTAAACCTGGGTGGGAATGGATATGCAATACATAAAGATAATAATGCCAGCTGTTAGCTAAAGCCCACAATGTTCTTAACTCTTTAAACAAAAGAAGGTTATTAACATGTTTTAAATAGGAAAATTCTAAATGAATCACAACATCAGCAGCATATGAAGAATCAGTTTTGATGTTAAGTGGCTCCTGTGAAAATAACTGAAAGGCGTACCAACACATTCAAAAATTGCACAGAGGCATCCTTTAACATGAGCACCCTTTTATGCCACTGGGCAGAATCACCATCATGCCAAATTACTGCAGCTTTGTTGGTTTTGCCGGATGCATCTGTAAAAACAGTGGCTCCATTGACAGATGTCATGCTGCAGCGAGGCTTTATGTACAGAGGGAGGCTACCCATCTTTGCCCATTTGTCAAGAAAAATTTGCAAGTGCGATTTGAAAGTTAGTGTCCTCTGATAGCAACCATGCCAAATTGTCTTTACTTGGAGGTATGTAGATGGTATGTGGATCCTGGCTGTTGAGAGTTTGTAATTGCTCTCTACCTTTCTTAACTAAAAAGACAACATATAATTTAACAGTCCATACAGTTTTTTGTTGTTGTGTGAGGTAAGAATAACCATTCCAACACATGCAAAGGGTCTTTATCATTAACAAATCATTGGAATAGAACAGCTGAAGGTTGAAATTTGCTAGCAATTAACAAGGTACACAGATTCTTCAGGATCCCATTTCCAATTCTTTTGGTTTTCTATTGCACAGTGTGCAAAGGCAGTTTTAGCTTCTGGGGTCAATTATTAAAGCAAATGCAAATGTCCTTTGAGTAAGTAAAATAAAAGGTTTAAAAGCTCCATAGTCACACCCAAACCAGGACATAATCAATTTAAAGAACCTAGGAGTTTCTGCAATTCATTTAAAGTTAGGGTTTCCTTAACACAAAGCCTTAAATGCTGAGGGCTGATGGTCTGCTGAATAATTCTCCTTCTTAGATAATGCCATGGAGACTCAAGCTGCACCTTTCAGGTGCCACAATGAGTCCTGCATTTTGAATTGCCTGCATGACAGGTACCTGAATAGAATATAAAGTGGATTGATCGTGAGCTGTGAGTAGAATGTCATCCATATAATGGTATATGGTTGCAGCAGAAAATTTATGAAGGACAGGCTGCAGGGCAAGCAAAAACTACACTTTGGTGGATTGTTACACATGCCATATGCCAACACAGTCCAGTGAAGTCTCTTCATTGGTACTGCGTGATTGAAAGTAGGCAGTAAGAAAGCAAACCAAAGTGCATCATCAGGATGTAGAGGGATGGTAAATAACCAATCTTTTAGGTCTTTTAAATGATCCATCAAACCACATTTAAGACAACCCCCCGCCCACCTGTCTGGAACCCAGAAGTGTGTGGTTAAAGCTGCTGCCAGAGAGTTACTATTATAAGCAGTGGTTCCCACATTTTGACATATTTCTAACCATATCTGCTTCGTCACAAGTATGTGGATTGTGGACAACAAGCATGCTTTTCTACAATCTTTGTTTGCATTTGTAAAAGCAAGCAGCTCCAACAGAATAACTCTGGCCTCATCACTGTTGACTTGTCGAGAGACTGTGGCTTGCAGTCTAACCAAGAACTGCACGAACCACTCTGTTGGACCCTGTAAAATCTTACCAAAAGACAGGCTAGAAATATACCCATCCCCAGGAGTTGCTGCAGAGCCTGCATGGCTAGGCGAGTGATGATACCATATGCTTCACACAGGTAGCCTGCTTGCACTGAAGAGCTGCAAAAGCACCCTTTCTGGTCAGCTGTGCAACAGCAGTTGTTGGATTTCTTTATTGCAGTGCTTCCACCCGAGTTGTACACAGCTCTCAATAATCAGCCAGTCTGTAAACTGTGTCACTGTTAAAACCATTATGCTCTTCTAGTCATGGGGTATAAGGACATACGCAGTGCTGACAGATTCTAGGTGTGATGGATTCTAGTGTGTGATGGGAGGATAAGCTGCTTTTTTTTATTATTGTTCTCAGTTCTTTATTTACTTTATAATCTAGTTCTTGACCCACTGGCTATTGGTCTGGGGCATATATTACTGGGCAGGCCGCAATGAGCACCAAGTCACCCTACTTCCTGACAGCTTCCCAGCATTTTTTCCAACAATGGACTGCTGCATGGCCATCTGGGGCAGGGAGCAAGTCTGCCAACTGCTCAAAATGCGAGAGTTCCACTCTGAGACGGCCAGCTGTGCAGGGATTTTTATCAGGATACAAGAGTTCCACGCCAAGGGGTCTGACTGTGCAGGAATTTTTATCAGGGTAAAAGAACTCTGTGCTGAGGGGTCCAACTGCACAGGGATTTTTATTGGGGTGTGGCACTCCTGTGGCGCCTGGGTTGATCTTGGGGTAAGAGATTCTTACCCTGAGATCTGTGGTTGTTTGGATTACATTCGGGGTTGTACACAGGTTCTGGTGGTGCTGAGGGTTCAGGGGAATTAATTTCCGAAGCCGTGTAGTGGCCGACATTCGAGTGACTTCCTTTAATAGCTGCCATGATTGTTACCCATGTAGCAAGGTGTATGCAAGCTTCCGCATTGTTGTCCCGGGTGATATCAAAAAGTCTCTCGCCTATTGCTTGCCAGGTTTCTAATCAAAGAGGTCCACTAAAGGGAAACCTTTGAATTGATTGGACACCCAGTCTGGCAGGGTGTTTAGTTTCACATCAGCCACATTACTAGATTGCTGATGTAGGAGCTGCCTGACCTGGCACACACCTCACTCTCCTTGTGAGGTGTGTGCCCTTTTAGTTTCTGAGTTCTTTCCCAAACTCTGGAGCTCCTTCCTGAACTCTTTCCAGATCCTTTTCTTGGATCCACTTCCTGGATCCTTCCCTGGATCCTCATCCTGGATCCTTCCCCAGATCCTTTTCTTGGATCCTTCCCCAGATCATTTTCGTGGACTCTTCCCAGCCACTTCCTTGACCCGTGAGAGCTGCTACCAGAGAAGACTGTACACCCTGAACTGTCTTTATAGATCCCTGACTAGGCCAGCCATTTGTAGCAGTGGGGGAACAAAGCAACACAAGACCCCCTTATGCATCTGAAGGAGATTGCTTTATTGTAGAAATCAGCCCCTTTTTATACCTTTAATTTTGACCTGACATAACTAAAAGCACACCAAGCCCTAACAGAACTTAAGAGACAGAAGGCACCCATTGGCTATCTCAGCTACCATGCCACCATCCACGTGTCCTATCATTTAATCAGCTTCCTTCTCATACACTGTCCATACATTCCTCTAGCCAATAACAATCTCAGTTCTAACTGACTTTCTCCTCGTAACTACCTCTCACTCCTTAACTGACTTCTAAGTGTCCAATCTGCAGCTGTGCCTTTCCCATGGGGTGTTCTTGTGAGTATAAGTCTTAGAACCTTAATAATTATAACCCCATATCCTACAGTGCTGGGATGTCCTGGTTCCTATGCATTTCTGGACGTGACATAGGCTTGGCATATGGGCATTTGTAGTGACATCATCTCAGGCCCTACTCTGAAGGCAGCAGAGCTGAGACTGTGGGCACAGTTTATAGGTTGAGTCAACTAGCTCCAGGCAGGGGCAGTCTGGTGTTTTCCATGGTGATAAGGTGCTTGATCAGCCCTGGTGGCAGTGGGGTGGTCTCGGGACTCCATGGAGCTGTGTCACGGTCACTGGCTGGCCAGCCAAGATGGTGGCACTCCAACTTGGGACAGCAGCTCCATGTAGCCACTGACACTAGGTGTGGGTACAGGGCATTCTGGCCCCAGGCGGTATCCCCATGGTGCAAGTACAGCGTGTTTCAGTGCTGCACAGCATCCCCATGCCGGAACACCTTTGTTACTTGATGCGGTTATAACCTACTGTCAGGGCCCTGGTGACCACAGTGGCATTGATGCCACTTGGGGCTCCACTGCTGCCCTCAAACTCACCATGCACTAGGGCCACACTCCATGATGGGAGGGTTGTGGGAAGTAGCTCTCCAGGGTATGGGGCCAGCACAGGGGATGCATTTAGGGCCATGTGGAGTGGCCATTTCCTCCATCTGCATCCTCTGAAGGCTTGGAAGGGTGACCAACACCCCCACTAACTCCTCCAGCACACAGTCTTTGCCATGTGTCCCAGTATTTAACAGTTTAATCAAATAAAAAATAAGTTTCCAAGGCTTTATAACTTTTATTGTGCTTTCGTCACCTCTGGAAACTGCTTGAATTATAAATCAACCAGTTTGCACCCAAGTATCCAAATTAAGGGCAGGTTCTTTAGTTGTGTCCAATCTGTAGTTCCTTGATGGCATTGAGCAGAATGAAAGCTTTAGCCTAAGGGTGTGGCATAAACCCCCTTAGTTATTGTAAAACCTCACCCTCATTGCACCTGGGAGTTCTTACGATAACATATCTAGAAAGTTCTTTGTTGCCTGTTCCATTATTAGCCTAAGTGTGGTGCATTGATTTTAATATTCCTAACACTCAATTGTACCCTATCCCTCAGATTCTGTCCCTAACCTACCTTAATATGTTACTGACCCTACCCAGACTCTTGCCTTTTTAGCACACCCCATATGACTGTTCAGATTATTTTCTTGCTTTTTTACTAATTACAGCTCTCTTTTATTTTTGGGTCACTAAATCATGCCAGTCTCTTTGTTTAATCGCCATGTGGACTTTCTAAAGTTGATAGTCCTAAAGTGACCATCAGCTATACCATCCAGGCCCAGTGCACCACACGTGACACCTGAACCCCTCATATTCAGGGGATCTGTTGGGAATATCAGCAAAAGTCCCTTTAGCCAATTAGGCCCTACCCGTCTCACTAATTTTTGGATCGCCCTTGTCATAATCCATATCAAGCCTGGCAACTGGATGAGGACTTCAGCAACTTTGGTGGCTTGGATGTTCAGGGGAGAGCAGCCCCACCAACTGGGGATGTTCTCTGCTAAGGACAGCAGGAAGACCTGTGGCGTAAAGAAGGTAAGAGAAGGGAGCTGTCTGCCCCATCACCTGGATGTTATTTTTTAGTTGCACGTTATAGGGTCCCTGGAGTTTCCTGATAACCTGCAAGAGAATGCCAGAATCTTTGAAAAGCCATGCTTTAGTTTTCTAAAGATGGGCTTGCAGATGTCTGTAAAAGAAAGAGATGTCTATCATCTTTTTAAGTTCAAATTAGTATCCCGGGGAAAGAAGTTTGAGAAGTGAGAATTGAAAAATAATTAAATAGGCTTTCAAAAATTCTTATGATGCTACTGTGCCTGATGTTATAGCATCAGCATTTTGGGACTTGGTGGGTGTTAAATTGTATAATTCAGCATCTAAAAGAGACAGCTCTGCTTGAAAATCACTTAACATTTTTTGACTAATTCTGGAACCATTAAAATCAGAAAATAAAGACAAGGAGTAAAAATCGAGCAATTCAGAACAGCCTAGGATTGCTACACTTTCTTCCTATCCCTCTTGCCCCTTGGACCATCCCAGAGGTAGATACGGGGCCAAGATTGCTGGTAAAGTATATGACTATGGTGGGCTCCGATGGAATATTGGTTCAGCCAATGACTCTGCTGCCCTGTGTCCACCTCCAACTCCTCCATCTAAGGCCCAAGATGACACTGTGCAGGCCATCTTAGATCTCTCCCACTCCCTCCTGCCTTTCTCCTCGTGTTCTCTTTGTCCCTCTTCTCCTGCTAATAATACACCTTCCAGTTGATTTGTTGGTCCTTTCAGGAGGTCCCTTTCTTGGCATTTCCTCCAACTCCACCCTCTCCACCTCGTAACATCCCCTTTGCACCTTGGGCCACTCCTTTTCTGCTACCATTAGAAATAACTCAAAAGGCCACATCCCTTCTGATGAGGCTGGAACCCTGCCTGCCTGGGTTCCGGAGGGGCCTGCCTCCAAGACAGCGGTGCCCAGGTCAGTGGCATCAAGGCATACCTTCAGGCCTAGCCCAAGGCTTACCTGAAATTTTCAAGGCCATATAGCAAATGCCAACATAACAAAAGGGTATTTGTGGTGTTGGGTGATTCTTCCTCTTCCTCATCATTGGAGGAGGACCTCCGCTTACTGAAGTCCAATAAAGATCCATGGGAAAAGATCAGTTGCAAGGGAATATGACACTGTGTTGCTGCAGTCACCGGGAGATGTTCTCCAGCTGCTCACTCCCTGAGACCAACTCAGTCTTGAGAGGGGCTGCCTCTGGATCTGTGTGGAGACTTTCTCACGTGGCAGTGTGTACAGGGGCTCATAGCTCCTTGCAGCTGTCAGCTGTCAGCTGTGGGTGGCACAGCAGCAGCACAGTACAAAGAACCAAGGCAAAGGAATAGGGAGTGATCACTTGTTTGAGTTCCAAGGAAGTTTATTTCCCCAGGCAAGTCAGGGACAAGTGACGTCAACTGAAGGCAAAAGAACTGCTTTTAAGGAAGGGAGGAAATAAGGTGAGGAGACATCTTTTCAGCAATAGGAAGGCATTAGGGCAGGGGTGCAGGGTAAGTGCTATCCAATAGAAGCCAACAAGGGGAAGGAGCAAACCTTACAATTTAATTACTTCGAGGAAGTGATGAAGGATGGGAAATATTCCAGAGTAAAAAGGGTGTGCTAGCTTTGACAGACAAGGGCAAGACAAGGGAACAAGGGAGGTACAAGGAGACTGACAGAGGGATTGACAGACACTTGGCAGGAAAATCTTGGGATAAACAACGCAGGACTGAACCATCAGGGAAGCCAAATGGGGTACAAGGAATGAACCATTACAAACTTATAACAAGGAATAGTACAGAAGAACAAACTGCAAAATAACAAACTACCACAGGAATACATAACCTTCTCTGCACATGTGCTGACCCCACATGATAAGCAATATATATTGACCATGCTATTGTCCTTGACCGAATACTCCCTATGGGGACTGGAATGGAAAATCTTGTTAAACCAACTATTGAGAGACTATGTGGGAGACCAAAGAAGGGCAGCATTGACCACCTGTAGGAGAAGGGACTCACACATATCCAGATTGGCGAGTAGAAAACCTTCCCAGGCCCATCCTTAACAACAACAAGGATGTGGCTAGAAAAACATTACCACAAGTACTGTATCAGTGATTGGAGCGACAGGGAAGATTTTGAGATGGCCAAAGAATCCAAATTTATTGTCAGATACAAATGCTTATATAGTATTTTGGGAAGGCTAGTAATGTTTTATTATGATGATTGGGTTAATCATCACATAAACAAATCTACACATTTTACAGCATTTCTTGGTTGTGGAGTTTGATGTCATTTTCTTTTTCCGGTAAGTCAGTCTGATTTAATCTTCTTGCAATCTTCAAAGCTGTTTGTTCTTGCTGAAGCATCCTAATCGTTGAGCCTCTTATGCTGACCAGGTCCAAAGTCCATAATCTGTCTAGTGTGTCCCAATAGTTCCGGATGATAACAAACTGAATTGAGACTTCACAGACATTAGGCAAGGCCCTAATGAGCCATATATAAAATCTTTGGATTAGCTTACACTGTCTCTAGACAAATACATTATTATAGAAGATAGTCAAGGGAGGAACTACTAAAATGTCTAGCGGTGGCGAACACCAATCTGGAATGTAAAAAGTTGTTGTGCCACTTCCACCAGAGCCTGAGCCTACCATCACTAAAATGACTGATGCATGCAACCGCTTAGCCAGTCCCGAACACACTGTAGTATTGCAATCCCAGGTTCTTGCTGAAGCCCTAACCACCTTTCAGCAGAACTCCAAAGAGCCACAAGATGAAAAACTGAGACCTCACCACAATTGTGATAAGAAGGGGCACTTTGCCAAAGACTGCCCAAATCAAAATTAAGGCCTTCCCAAGACACTGTGGATTCAAAGGCCATTGTCACAGGACTAACAGGTTATAGACACAGGGATGTTGCTGTCACCAGTCGGGAAACTGTCATCAGAGCACAAGGCAGCAGCACGTGAAGACACAAGCACCCTTGTTGCCCATGTCAGAGATCATCAATGACCAGCATGTTGAGAACTGCAGCAGCTCTTCTCCAACCTCCCTGCCACAATGCACACAGGTTCCTGTCTGGAATTGCCCAGTCAGTAATTCTCACAAACACTGTTCATCATGCCATCTACACAGGATGATTAGTGCCGTCAGCACCCTATATACAGCCACAAACAGGAACAGGACACTCTGAATCAGGGTCATGAGCTGTTTATTTCAAACATCAGTCTCAGTACATTGTTATGACAATGGAGACAGGATATGTTTACAGCTCACTGGTTCCAATGGAATGCCAAGGAAACGTCACGTTACAGGGTAGCATAAAGCCATCTCAGCCTAAGTTTCAGCCAATCACACATACAGCAAAACATATTGACAATAATTCTATCCAATCATATGAAACACACTTAATGGTAGTTAACACAATAGGGACTTATTTTCTAACACAATGGCTCATTTTTAAGAGACAAAGCACAGAGAATCATTCATACTAACCTTCTAAAGATATACATTAAATAAACTTGATGCAACCTATAAGGGCAAATCACAGGGGCTTATTGTTCTATTTCTCACGTCTGCTCTACTGCTTAGAAAACTTTGCACTGCATTAGCAATGTTCACAAATCTGCTGTCTGAGGCCTGTCTTTTTTACCACTTTCTCAAAACCCTCTAATTTTATGAATCCCAACAAATAGGCCCAGAACAACAGCCACATGAGTTCTTGAATAAGGAAATAAATAGGACAAATGCCGAAGGATGCTATGTTCTGCCTTCCATTCTATTAAAGACATAATCCCAAGAAATAACAGTACTCACTATGTGTACTGATCCCCCTTTTATCATGCCAAAGGGACTAATTATTGTGCAAGCTTTCCTTTTGCCAGAACCAGACTGTGAGTGACTCTGGTCCAGGAAATGAAAGAGTCACTCTCTAGTGGTGACTCTAAAGAGAGTGACTCTTTCATTGCCTGGCCTAGAAGGATAAGCAATGGATGACCACTGCTCACTTGTGTCCTAAAACATCTTGGCAAAACGATCACCCTCAGCTGACTTATTGACATCAGAGCTGACGTGATGGTAATTTCTGGGTCCTACTGTCTCACTAACTGGACTTTGGTACCATCTTTGATACCTTATCAGATATTGGGGGCCACAGTGACAGCTTCTGTAGTCTCCATCCCGTCAGTTTTGAAGGACCTGAGGGTCATGTCACCACCACCAAACCATTTGTGGTGAAGGCTCCCATAATCTTATGGGGGAGAGACATTCTCTCAATGAGGATTGAAGCTGGAGACAAATTTTTAGCATGGCCTCTGATGAACACAACACCATAAAACTTGGACATCAAACAAACCCATATTGGTGGATGAGTGGCCCTTATAAATAGAAAAATTTGTCACTCTAGAACTGTTGATGTGTGGCAATCCTTAAAATCAGAGGGTTTTGGGAAAGCTGCAAAAGGCAGGCCTCAGGGACAGCAGAACTGCAGTTAGAGCTAAGCAGCAGCCATAAGATTTCTCAGCAGAAAAATTATAAAATAAGTGGAAATTAAGGACAAATAGAACTTGTGTATTAACACTTGGCGAGAATAATTTCCTAAGCTACAGAAAAGTATATTAGTGAGGTGTTAGGAAGTTTGAAGCTTAATAATGGAGCTCTGTACCAAGTACCAAGTGTTTTAAGGCTTACAAGCAGGTATAGTATTCAAAATAAGCAAATATAATTTTAGCAAAAGGTATGTGTTCTTATAGTGGTTGGATAGAACTACTGTCAATATACTTTTGCTTTTGTGATTGATTTAAAAGTTAAAAAACTTTTACAGTAAGTTGTAGTATCAGTTTGTCTGCTGCTGGCGATGTGAACTGCTGGCATCTTCCCATTGTCATACCAATTTAATGAGACTGATGCTAGACAATAAACAGCTTGAGTCGCGTTCCTCAGCAGTACCATCCTGTTTGTGATTTGTACATAGACCCCTGGCTGGCAATATAGATAAAAGAACAATTAGACAAGGGTCACATTGCTCCAACTACCAGCTCTTGGAACACTCCAGTGTTTGTTATGAAAAATTAGTGCATCTTCTGCTAGACCTCAGAAGAATAAAAGATGTCACTGAGGAAATGGGACCCCTACAGCCTGGCCTGCCTTCCCTTGTTATGTTACCCAAATACCGGAAATTAACCATTATTGATTTAAAAGATTGATTTTTAAAAATCCCACTACAATTGGACAACGAACCACAATTTGTTTTCTCCATAGACAGTCTTACTGCAAGGTATGAAAAATTCACCAACAATTGGCCAGTGGTATGTGGCAAAGGTCCCTTCTCCTGTCTGCCTTAAATACCTACAGTCCATCATCGCACTATATGAATGACATCCTTGTAGCATATGAGGATGACTCATCTGTAATGACCACCTCTGATGAGGTCATCTCAGCTGTGCAGGATGCCGGATTCATTTTATCTGAGGAAAAGGTACAACAGTTTCCCCCACGGAAGTACCTTGGGTACTGAGCAGACAGTAACACCCCAATTAATTCAACTACAAGACAACCCAAAGACACTCAATGATATGCATCAGCTCCTGGAATCTATCACTTGGGTTCAGCCCTTATTAGGAATTACAAATCAAGATCTAGCCCCTTTATTCAACCTACTAAAAGGAGATACTGCTCTAAATTTACCAATGATATAACCTAAAGAAGCCCAAGCAGCTCTGGACAAAGTGTTAACAGCCATCCAATCACACCAAGCACACAGATTCAATCCTGATTTACCTTTCTTATTTGCCATTTCAGGAGAAAACCCTCAATTTTATGGTCTTATTTTTCAATGGGATCAAAGGGTAGCAGACACTCTACTAATCTTAGAGTAGGTCTTTATATCATATCAGTGGTAAAATATATAACAATCTATCCTGAAATTATATCTCAATAATTATAAAAGCTAGATCCCAGATTCTTTCCCTTTCGGGGAGAGATTTTTCAGTTATATTCTTGTCTTTTATTTCCAATCATTTGGAATGATTAATTCAACTATCTGAATATTTCAATTTTCTCTGGTAAATTTTATGTGTCAGATTTCAGTTCATTATCCAAAGCACAGGTTATTACATTCCTTCTTCAAATAATTTTAAAACCTTTAAGTCATTTTACTTTTTTACTTTACTTTTACTTTAAGTCAAATTACTTTTTTCACAGATGGCTCAGGGAAGTCTCAAAAATCAGTAATTGCTTGGCAGAATCCAGACACAAAAGAATGGGAATCTGACACTGAGAAAGTAAAAGGCTTGCCACAGATACTCTGTCAGATAATAGCCTTTTCCTGACCCAGAGATGGGGCAACTGAGAGGCATTTTAAAAGCTTTTATTCCATTTTCAGTATGACGAGAATGGTGAGACAGTACAGATGTTACAGATGAGACAATAGAGATTCATGCTATCACAATCATAAGCCAACTATTTCCTAATTACAATACACTATAATGTATAAGCATTTCTTGGCCTATCAACTTTTTGCCATATCATGCTGTAGATGCCTTAAAGCCAATCCTCTAAAACTACCCCTTGCGGGTCCTAGTACAATGCGTCTTTCATAGTTCTATTTCTCTAAACTATCTAGTCTTATTTGCAAGGCCATCCTTTGAAACCGTTTTCTAGCTCCGTTTCTCTCTCAATAATATCTGTCGTATTCCATGGCATTTCTAAGTCAGAATTTCTTCTCTCAAGGTTTGGATATGGATGCATACTTTGTGGGCCTTCTGTCAGTCCCTGAGAACTCTCTACAAATCCATTTCCCACAACAGTGGAGCTTGCAGCTCTTGTCCATGCCTTTTCCAAGTTTTTGTTTCCTTTGATGTTGCAGATGTAGTAGAAAGAGCAGAAAGATCCCTTCTTAAAACAGTTTCCAACAATAAGTTATATGATTTATTAAAAGTTGAATGTTCCTTCTTTCCCTTAGAAAACAACCTTATTTTATTACATATATTCATTTTCACACCTCCCTACCTGGATTCATGGCAGGAGGTAATGCTCAGGCAGACCTTCTAACTATGCCCATTCGAATTACTTTACCAAATTTCTTTGAACAAGCCCATTTAAGCCATTCATTTTTTCACCAGTATGCCCCTACACTCAAAATGTTCAACATAATAAAAATCAAGCAAAGATGATTGTCCACTCCTGCCCAGATTGCCAAAAACATTCAATACCATCTATTGGAAATGGCATTAATCCTCCAAGGTTTAAATAGCTTACAGATTTGGCAGTCAGATGTAACCCACTATCAATCCTTTGGACAGTTTAGGTATTTGCATGTATCCATAGATACTTTTTTGGAAGCCAGCTTTACATTAGCCCACAATGGGGAAAAAGCCAGAGACATAATTAAATTCTTTCTACAAGCTTTCATGTCTTTAGGCATTCCCCCAGAAATCAAGATCAACAATGGGCCAGCATACATATCTCAAAGAGTGCAACAACGTTTTCATCTATGGGGCATTAAGCATACTACAGGCATTCCTAACTCCTCCACAGGCCAGTCCATCATTGAAAGAGGCAATAGGTCACTCAAAGATATCCTAGAAAAGTGAAAAGGGGTATGTATCTTTTAATTTTAAGAATTAGTTTATTTTAAGTTTTTAAAATTTTAAAATTCACTTTTGGAGACTGTTCCACCTATTTACAGGCATTTTTCAAACATGACTCAGGCAAAACTGAAGGAAAGACCACCTATAGTAATAAAGGACCCTGAAACTGGACAAGTTTCAGGGCTTTTCCCACTCATCACTTGGGGAAGGGGATTTGCTTGTTGTGTATCCACAGGTGCAGGACCCAAGTGGATCCCCACAAAGAATATCAAGCCCCATCTCCAGCCATTGCGGGAGACCACAACTTCACCAGAAGCCCGAGTGCAAGAGGAGAGTGAAGAATCACCCCAGAAGAAAACAGCTGCACGAAAACCAGACAAAGATTTATCTAAACCTGCTTAAAAAGACTGAAAGATGACTTACTGAAACTCCTTGCTCTTGCTTTCTGGTTTTCTTGGCTTCCTCCTTCCAGATGACACCTGCGTATTTCCACAGCCAAAGCAAAATAAATGGATCACATTAGCCAACATCACCAAGCAAGAGACTGTGTGTCTCAGTAGCCAGCCCAGAAAAACCCTTTTCTACCTGTTTATTTGGGTTACCCACGGATCTAGCCAATACCAGAGGATGCTATCCATGCAAAAGTCAGCCCCAAAACCGTCTAAATTCATAATCCAGTAGATGCCTGGGACTATCAGATATGGAAGTTACTGCATGCAACACTTGAGCTGCAGGAATTGGATTTGCTTGGCTTGACAATAATGGGTTATTGTGTTGTAGTGTGTTCGTTAAGTTTATTCGTTTGCTCTCCTATTTACTGTATTGTTCCCCCTATTTTATGTAAATGGTTCTGCCCTCCCCAGTTTTCCCGCCACTTGTATTGTCAGGCCTTTAAGTTATATAATTCCTCCTCCCCCTCATCTCTTTATATGTAAACTTTTTCTCCTCCCTGGGCCCAGTCAATCACCCTCCACTCCTCCTAGTATTCCAGAAGCTTCTCCTCTTTGGGGATTGTGGTTGGCTGTGGTCCCGGGGCCCCTCCCTTACTTTGTGCTTATTGGTTCTCATATGCTGTTTGTCATGTTTAGTTCACTCCCTTCCCTTCCCTGATTGGTCTTCTGTAAACCCTTCCCCTTGAATCCTTCACCCTTTATAAGCTTGGTTCACGCTCCCCTCTGGGTCACTCCCTGGTTGGTTTTTTGGGTGATTCAATAAACCCGACTTCACCCCCAGAGCGTGTCCTGCTCCTTCACTTGTCCTGTCAGCAGTGAGAGCCCGACCGCAGCCAGCACAGCCTGAGGCCTCAGACGCTGAGGGGTGCTGGCAGGGAATGCAGCTGGGTGTCGGCCTTAACCTCAGCTAGCTGGACACTGACCTTTTGGGCCACATACACCTCGCCGCATATTGCATTAAATTCTATTACATGACAGACACCAATTTACCACAGGGGAACAACAAACCTGTAAATCTAATGAGAGAAAAAAATACCTAGATGGGTTATTTGTCCATGAAATCAAATGTATAAGAACCAAAGTTTATGGTGCAGTTACACTTCTCCCATTTTGTCCTGGTCCAGTAACTACCTAATTCAATTACCACCTGGCATCTTTCTAACCTGTGGGGCTAGAGTGTGGCCAGCAATTCCTTCCCACATGTAGCTTGGGAAGGCTGACTATGCTAGCACCCAATGTCATCATGGCACACAAAGAACAACTGGCCAGAGTAAAAAGATCGATTCACCAATTTGAAAGAGATTGCAATGATAAAATTACTTAATGGACTCAAACACAACCTAGTAATATTTCCACTATTGCCATGGGTAGCTGCAGCAAAAGCTTTAAAGTAGCTAGATGGAATTGGGTACTGGCTCAGCAAGCAGACATATGCTACATCAGTTGCCCTCAGTGAATTGCTGGCAGATATTGATAGCATCAGACACACTACCCTACAAAATTGGGCTGCCATGGACTTCTTGCTACTTGCCCAAGGGTGTGGAGGACTTTGAGGGGTTATGATGCATGAACTTCTCAGACCACAGTGAATCCATCCACCACAGCATAAACCTTCAGAAAGGAGTGGGAAGACTGCAAATTGCTCAAGGAGGAGACTGGATCAACAAGCTTTTCAAGAAATGGAATTTATCAAGCTATGTAATTTCATTAATCAAGACTGGACTGTTGATTTTGTTATTTACAGTACTAATATTAGTTTTGTTGCCCTGTTTGTTCAAGTGCATCTATAGGGTGTTTGAAAAATCTCTACATTTCCTTGTTAGAAAAACAAAAAGAGGGAGATGTTGGGGTTGAGCAGAATGAAGGCTTTAGCCTAAGGCCGTGGGATAAATCCCATTAGTTATGGTGAGAAAAAAACTCACCCTCATTGCCCCCTGGGAGTTTTTACGTTAATTTATCTAGAAAGTTCTTCATTCCCTGTTCCATTATTGGCCCAAGTTTGCTGCATTGATTGTAATATTCCTAATCCTCAAACCTGATTGTACCCTGTCCCTCAGACTCTGTCCCTAACCTATCTTATACATGTTACTGAACCTACCCTGGTGCTCGCCTTTTTAGCACACTCTATATTTCCATAGCTACCAGGACCTGGTTTGGGATTTGGTGGGAGCCAGCAGCATTAATCTGCCAAGGGTGCACAGACCTCTGACCAGGTGAGAGAGGATCCCAGCCCAAACATGGTCACCACAAATTAAAAAGATACCTTTATCTACCTTATGTGGGTGACCACCAGTGGTGGAGGCCACATAAACACGGCTGATGACCTTGCACCACTGATCTGCTTGGAACCTTTTCTTGAATTGCTTGATTTTGGTATTTGGCTTTTGTTGTAGGGATTACTTTCAAAATGAACACAAAAGAGAGCAGGGGAAGAACTTAAAAGTTCAAATTCTTGGGGCTTATCTGTTGCTCTATGTAGCGTGTGCTGCCAATCTCTCCAGAAGAGTATGGGATTGGTAGCACTGGGTCGGACTTCCAGGAGAGACTAATGTGCAGTTTGTGCTGGGGGGCTTATCATTGTTGGCATTGTCCTTGGTTTCCCTTAATTTTCGGGGATACTCTTCAGGTTTCAATGGGATCTTCACTAGGCAGGTGGACAACCGATTCTCTGCTACTGCCTTTGACAGGCAGATGTGATCCTGCTGAAGGATCTCTGCCAGGACAACCCACATTTTTCCTGTGTTGCTGGATGATCCATGCCACCGAGGCTGGTCGCAGGATGATGATGTCAATGGGGACACATGAAACGGGTGACATGTTCTGGACAGCTTTTTTCTATGGAGGGATAAAAACAAGGGTTATTCAACTCTCAAAATCATCAATAAACATATTCAACAAGGGGAGGTCAGGGTTAAAAGGGGAGCCTGGATCTCACTCTCCACCTAGGTGTTTCCTTTCTCTTCTTCTTACATCTGCTGCTGACACCTCTTTATCCTCATCTGGTGGCCTGCTGGATGCTTGGGCACATATGGTTTCACCCAGTTCTGCAGAATCCATTGTCGTCCCATGGGCGTGGATATGCATGTGTACCCATGGCCCCACATCAGCAGTTTGTATGGCTGCCCAATCTTAGCACTTTCAGCATCCAGAACCAGCACAGGTGGATGTTCTTGGAGCCTGTGATTGCCGTGAGGGGAGAAATGTCTGACCACTGGGGGGTTCATATTCTCAAATGAGTAGTTTAGGAAACTGATGGTGAAGAGGGCTTTGCACAATCTCTCCTGTGGTGTTATCCCTCTGCTGCTCTCCCATTGATGCATCAAGACCCTTTCAAGTGACTGGTTGGGGAATGCGCTCAACTACAGCTTGACCAGAGGGGGACTGGGGGATACCATAGTTATGTTTCACTCCCCAAATTTGCAGGAACTCATTGAGGGCCTTGGAAATATATGGCAGGGCCATTGTCGGTTTTAATTTTGTTAAGGATCCTACCATGGAAAAGGCTTGCAGCAGATGTTTAATTACATGTTCACCTTTCTGTCCTGTGTGGGCAGAGGCATAGGTTGCGCCAATAAGGGTATCAATGGAGACGTACATTTTTTTGGCAGCCGAATTTGAGGATATGTGTGATATGTTTGCCACACTTCTCAACTTCCCAACCCTCTGGAGTTAACTCCAGCACCTAGTGATGACATGGCTGAGTGTTGGCAGTGGAGACATGTGGCCACAATGGCTCAAGCCTGCTCATGCCTCAGTTTGAATCACTTGACTAGGCTAGGTGCATTCTGATGGAACATCTGATGGCTCAGTTTTGCCTGTTGGAAAATGTCAGGGAGCCTTGATAGCTTGACCGAAGTGGCTGTAAGGGAATCAGCTCACTGATTTTTCTCAGAGATCGGCCCAGACAGATCAGTATGTGACTTCACATGCATGACAAAGTATGTGTGCTCTTGGTGGGAGACAGCATGGATCAACTTTGAGAGTAACTCGAAAAGAACTTTCTTTGTGATCTCCTTAAGAACTGCATTCTTGGCTCTGGTTACCACCCCTGCGATGCATGCCGAATCAGTGACCAAATTAAATATGTCCGAAAACCTTTGAAAAGCCCTAACTCCTGCAGGAATCCTCAAAATACTTGACATCTGTCTCCCACGGCTGAGTTTGGGTATCCTTCCAGGTCATCACTGACCTGTGAGAATCCCCAGATGCAGCAGTAAAGACTGTTACAGCCTTGAGTGGTGTTCGGTTCCTTTTTTCTTTCTGAACCAATTGGACTTTAGAAGTGAATAACTTGTGGGCAAGGGTGTGGACAGATATCTGCCCGTTGTAACCTTCCAGAGCAATTTGGTGTGTCTTATTGTTTCTTAGGACATGCTCAAATATTTCCTTCATCAACGTCTTTGGGGATGTCTCATGCCCCAAAAGGTTAACTGGCACATGCATGCATGTGAAGTCATAGCCGGCCAGTTCCCAAAGCCTCATTCTTGCTTTTCTGACCAGCTGTGCCATCAACTCTTGTGGCCTAGTGATGTTCTTGGACTAATGGTGACTGAGGAAAACCTATTATACTATCAAGAGAGGGTCCCTCTGGTCCTGGTCCCATTGGAAGGTAAGCCCATGAAATGTGGCAGTTTCCCCGACAAAATAAATTTGAAAATCAATTCTAAATTACATTGATGGGACTGTCTCTCTTCAAGTGCTTTTTCTACTCTCTGTAATGCTCTGGGGTCAAGGATCTTCGAGAACTCAGCTCCTCTCCCCCCTTCAGTAAGTTGAAGAGGGGGGGGGGCTAGGTCATTGGTGGTGATGTCTAGCCAAGGCCTGACCCAGTTTAAAGTCCCACACAGCGAGTGCAGGTCTGCTAAAGTTTTTGGGTTGCTGTTAAATGCCAATTTCTGGGGAACAATGATCCTCACTGTGATTTCCAGGCCTAGATATTTCCAAGGTAGCATCTTTTGAAATTTCTGCTCCTGCAAAGAGAAACCTGCAGGTTAAAACCTCTACCGCTTGGTCAAGTGCATCCTACAGAACAGTGTCATTGGGGGTGCACACCAGGACATCATCCATGTAGTGGAAGATGATGACCTCCACCAGCTTGGCACACACAGGAAACAACAATGACTGGCATATACTAGGCAAGTTTTTCAAGCCTTGAGGAACAAACACCACCTGAGAAGAATCCTGGATACTCAGCTCTTGCTGATTCCATCTTACAGCAGTCGAAGAGCAAGTCACTGCTGTGACACATTGCAACTGAGTTCATCATGTCCAGGGAAAATGCAGCTGTTGGCACTGGTCATGGGAACAAATGAGATGGATCTTTGTTTCAGAAAGCTCGAGAATCCATTTATTATCCCCAAGGAGGAGGGGCGGGACGAAGATGAAAGACTAGGCAAAGGCAGGGTTCTGAAGTTTTATAGGGTATCACAGTGCTGGAGTTTAGGGTTTGCGTCAAGGGAGGAGTTATTAGCAACACAAGAAGGGTAAGATCAAATTCCTGCCTCTTATGAGCAGGGGCACTCCACAAGCCAAGACCTGTCTAAATCAGCAGATGAAGTATCAAATGCTCCATTTGTCTATTGGGCAGGAGAAGTACCAAGAGGGGATTTTTTTTCTTGGTTTGAAAATTGCTCAGAAAAGGACTGAAAAACATTCAGGTTGGTTGCTCCTGTAAGCTTAGCATACATTTCAGTAGAGAAAATTTTATGTGGTACAGGCCATTAACCTAAATGATTAGTTCATATGGAACACATGGGCTCCACACCTCATGTTACTTTGCCAAGTCTTGGACAAGATGTTATAAGCACAATGTATCAGCACACCCTAAAGAGCAAAACTGTCAATTTTGAAAATCTAAAGTGTAATATAAAATATCTTGTATGGGTATCTTGAAGAAGCCAACCTTAACAATTTCTTTTTACAGGCATTTATGCATCTATCTATCAGGCATTTCAGCATTTCACAGCTAGTGAATACCGTCATCTCAAGCTCCGCTTTTGAACTGGAGAAATGTCTGCAGAAAATGTACTGTGGTCTTACACAGTGGTGTATTACACTGATAGTGAAAGAAATAACCTGGAAAGTCAAAATATTGGTCATTTAGTGCCAACTACTACATTCTTCTGAAGGAGAGTGAAAAGGATAAGAATGTATGAAGTCAATGGAAATACATATCTGCTGCTTCTTCAAAAAAAATGCCTGGAAAAGACTGAGTAGTTGCTTCTGCTATATAAATTTGTGATTAAAAAAATACTATATATGCACTAAGCACAAAGAGGTTAATTAGACTAAATAAAATTAACATAGCAATTCTCTGTAACAGCCTGTAAAAGAAGATTACTATTTTGTGCAGAATATATTCTCATGTTGTTAACACGTTAATTTTTCAAACTTAGGTAGTGCCACATCAATTTGGACCATATATAAATTTAACAAATTTGAGTGCCTTGATACTTCTGAGGTTTTATGAGACTATGCAGTCAAGAGTGCAAACTGCCTTTCCCAGTCATAATATTGTCTACATTTATGCCCGCCCTTTCAAAGTACATTTATGGTTCATTTGTGCCTCTCAAAAAACACCCTGCTTCAAGGAATCTCCTCAGCAGAACCTTGAAAGTATTTTCAAATCAGAAAAATAACTTGGTTTGAGTTTTCTTTAGTGTATGTTTTGTTCTAAATTAAATGTAATTATGTTAAAAATTAAATAAAATATTTTATTAACTTAAGGAATCATTGACAAGAGGTGTTCCTTATCAAAATTTTTCTCCACAAAAAAGATGTTTTCTCCAGTATTTATTTATTCTGTGGCATACTAAATATATTCAACTGCTCCAGTCTCAGTGAAAAAAAATTAAGAAAGGATCAGTTGCTAGAGTAACTACAGTTTATTTTAAATTGAATGCCTCTTTGTCTCTTGTACCTGTTATTTTGAGTTGGATAAGAAGTCAGGAACAACCTCCTATGAATAACCCAGCATTTTAAAGATAGCAAAGCAAGTATTTTTAGCAGAACATTTTCTTAGCTTTTTACCACTTTGTATTGCTAAATTTTACTCTGTAACTTTAATGCTAACCAATCTCATGTGAAAGTATTGCAAACTGATTTCTTACATAGTTCTTCGAGGTTTTACCCAGTCTGTTAATTTTGATTAGGTCACCATTCACAATATCTTCTCCTTCATGTTTGTTTTTTGCTGGTTATTACAGTTGTTCATTCTTTTGATCTTAGCAGATTTCAAATACCTCCCAAATTACTTGGATTATTGTTTATGATGTAGTGGGCTGTGTAGAACCTGTAACCTTAAATAATTTTGACATACTGTAATTACAGCACCAATACTATTGTAAGAAATGATACTCACTTTAAAAAAATGTAAAAGGTTTAATAAAACCTTGTCAAAAATACAACAGACAACTGAATAGAGAAAATATGGTGCTGGGAGCAAAGGATTTTTCCCACCATGTGCTTGTCCACACATTGGAGGTTTTGCCTTTTTACCCTTTAGCCCTTCCCAAAGTTCGGTCCATTGACTCCTTTGCTGTCCAGTGGTAGAGTTTACTTCCTTAAATCTTGATTGGAGGTCAGATGTTGCCATAGTAACAAGCTCAAATATCTCAAACCCAGGCCACCCCCTGATAATAATGCAAGGAGGAACAACTATAAGTCTATAAAAATTCTCCTAACATATATACATGATATTTACATTTTAATTGTGAGAGTCAAGTATCACATTACTCATCTATCACAATCCTCTCTTTTCCTTTTCCACAAGTTATTTGGCTCAAACAGTTTAACTCAATGACACATACTAGCATCTGTTGATGTGGGCAAGGACAAAGGGAACCCAAGGGGAAAAAAAAATCCCTGTTTTTCCTTAGACACGCTTATCCGAAATGAAAAAAATGGACATTACAGAGGTAATGGCTTTTACCCCCATCTACATTGCCTATGGGGTGTACATTGCCCATAGTAGGCATATCTTAGTGATGATCACAGAGGCCAGCTTGGTCTTGCCCTCCAGTCTCTCTTGTATTAAAAGAGAGTTGGGGAATTATAGAGGTAGGGCATGGCCTTTTTGCCCCTACCTTACCATGCCTACAGGGCTGCTACCCACAGCAGGGCTATGGAGTCCTCTTGGCAGTAAACAAAGGAGCCAACCTGGTCTTGTCTTCCTTCCTTTGCCTTATTTTCTTAAGGATGCTGCCCCATTACTTTTTATGGTCCCTTATATACTTCCTCTCAACAGATGCTTGCAATTCTTGCCCATTAAAACAGGGAAACAGTTCTTGAGCTGGCTGGAGGAAACCTGACTCTACTTTTTGGGCATTTTGTTGTTTTTCTTGTTGTCTCAGTCTCTGCTTGAGAGTCAATCTTGTTTCACCTGGCCTGGATGTTATAGTCCATTATTTAGATTCTTCTGCTGGGCCTTTGACTCTGTTGGCATGAGTCCATCCCTGCTCTGCAGTTCACACAGCCGATTTGGTGGTGAGCAGTACCTGAAAGTGACCTTCCCACTAAGGATTTAGAGGCTGATCTCTCCATGACTTAATCATTCCCCAGTCCCCAGGATCAATATTATGGATTCTGAAATCCAGGGTGGTAGTTTGAGAAATTGCCCCTTTTTGTCTTAGCCCATCTAAAGTTTGTGCTATAGACATATTTCTAGGCATTGGCTTCCCCTTCCTCATAGGTGGCAATATTCAGGGTCAAGAAGGGTAACCCAAACATCATTTCATAGGGTGAGACCCCCAGATCTGACTGGGGTTGGGTTCTAATTCTTAACAAGGCTAAAGGGAGACATTTTATCCATGACATCTGGGTTTCAGTCATTAGCTTAACTAGAGCTCTTTTAAGAGTTTGATTTATTCTCTCAACCCGACCAGAACTCTATGGATGTCATGGGGTATGTAATTCCCATTCCCAGGGCTTGAACAACTTTCTGCAATATCTTCAATTTGAAATGAGTTCCCTAGTCTGAATCAATCCTATTTACCATCCCATATTGGAGAATGATTGATTGTTGGAGAAACAGCTGCGTGACAAAAGCCACATAAACATACTCTGAATAACTAACCAAGAATTGGAAAAGTACCGGGCCCAGCTAGCAGCTGCAAGGACACTGTGGCCTTAAGCATAGATGTGGTCTGATAACTAGATGCTGTAATTGAGAGAGAGAGAGACATGAGAAAAAGGAGATATAAGTCCTAAAGAATGAGGAAGAGCTGATATTGTAGTATAACCAATAGACTGCTTGGCTAACAGAATATGTATGAGCTTATTACTTGTTGTGCATAAATGTCTGATGCTCTCATGAATAAATGAAGCTTGCTGATTCTCATATTGAGCGTCCTGAGTCTTCCCTCACCGTGACAATTGATTCTGGAAGTGTTTTATTCACAGCACTGGTATTGGCTTTAATAGTGGGTAGTGTCTCTACCCAATGAGTAAAATGATCTACTATCACTAGCAAAAACTTCCACCATTGTACCTGGGGGAGCTCAGTAAAGTCTATTTGTATGATTTGTAAGGGCCTTAAGGCTAGTTTGTACCATCCCCTGGGTGTTTTCCTCATGACCTTCTTATTTACTCTTATTTACCATTCAGTCACCCACTTAGTTGTTCTGAAAATTCCTATGCAGCCCCAGTCCCTTAGAAATTGGTCACTTAGCACTTGTGTACCACAAGGTGTTGTCCCATGTATGCCTTCTAGCATTTTCTTGGCAAGGGGGTTATTTAACATTTGCATCCCATCTGCTAATCTCCACCTGCCTTTGTTATCTTTTTTCGCTCCTATTTTAAGGACTACTTCCTCTTCTGCCCCACTAAACACCAGGACTTCTTGTGTTTCTCTTATGGGGGTTAACATCCATCATTAGTTTTTCTGTCCCTGATTCAGCAGCATTTTTAGCTTCTAAATCAGCTAAATTGTTCCCTCACACTTTACCTCTTTTCCGAAAAACATGATACAAGGGGCTTCTGTCCTGCAGTTGCACTCTACTCAGCTGAGCTTCAATGGCTCAGCCCAGCCTGATTTGACTCGGTGGCCATGGGTGCGACCCCTGGCCTGCTGCGACTTGGCTCAGTGGCTGGCCTGCCCCAATTCCCCTCAGCTTGGAGACTCTGCCCTGCTGTGGCTCAGTTCCGGGGCCAGTCCACCCTTTTGGCCTGGAGGTGTGTGAACAGCCCAGTCTCAGCTAGCTCTGGAAATTACAGTGCTGGCTCCGCCCAAAAGCCGCTCCCGCACTGAGAGGTGTGGGAGCTGACCAGCTCCTCCGCGTGAGCCTCCCACATTATGTAGAGTGGTACACCTACTCCCGGGTGACCCCTCAACTGCAATTCCAATTCCACGCTCCCCAGCCTGGTCTCTGCTGGCTCTGGAAATTACAGAGCTGGCTGGTTAAAAGCCACCGCTGCTGTCCAGTGCCCATAAATTCTTCAATCTCATGCATCCTGCTGGCCCCGGATCTCTGTCATGGGCTCCCCTGCCTTTTTCACCCACGCGTCCCTCTGTCTTTTCAACTGTCCATTATCCTGAAGCTTCAACTGACCAGGATGGATCGATATCTATTATGGATGTGAATGTCACATTCATATATCGGAATCACAGAAATATGATCTGAACACAAAAGTTATGAGGATGGTACTCAACCCCTTCCCTTCTTTTCTTTATCCAGTCTCCTGGTGTCTTCGGCTTTCAACTTGTGACCACCAGTAGTCCTGGGAGAGTCTGATAGATTCCACCAGATATGTGGTAGGGTGCGCCTCTTTTAAAAACTCCTAGTACTACCTAGGCGAAGTGTAAATCCTGGATGACTCTCTACTGTGAGAAATGATGCTCACTTTTAAAAAATTTAAAAGGTTTATTAAAACCTTATAAAAATTACAACAGATGACTGAATAGAGAAAATATAGTGCTGGGAGCAGAGGATTTTTCCCACCGTGTGCTTGTCCACACAATGGAGGTTTTGCCTTTTAACCCTTTAGCCCCTCCCAAAGTTCTGTCCATTGCCTCCTTCTTTACTGTCCAGTGGTGGAGTTTACTTCTTTAAATCTTCATTGGAGGTCAGATGTTGCCATAGTAACAAGCTGACCCTGCCAAATATCTCAAACCCAGGCCACCCCCTTATAACAATGCAAGGGGGGGTAAAACATAATTAAATTTATAAAACTTTTCTTAACATATATACATGATATTTGCCCTTTAGTTGTGAGAATTAACCATTACTCATCTATAACACCATCAAGAAATTCTAATGACCATTCTAGGAACAGAAACCCTGAAGTTACAAAATCTTAATGCGAGATATATTCGTCACACTTTGATTCACTAGTGAAACTGAAAAATAGTACAGTAATAAATAAAGGATATGTTTCAATTTATTAGAGCAGAATAAGAATGCTTTGAAAGCTTCTGCTTTAAATTAAGAAATTTAATTTTGTCAAAACAAAAATAATAGGAAAATAAAAATATTAATAAATATGAGATTGGAAAACATCAAATATCATATGAAAGGCAGGGGCTTTCTTTGAACCCTTTATATTTGATTAGCCTGTCAAAACCCCCAGGGAAGATGAGCCGTTGCACCCAACCATCCTCTCAGTGCCCCATTATGGGGACTTGTTAAAGGTGAGGATTCTTTTTTTTTTTCCTTACTCCCAGGGAACTTTTTTCCATTTATTGCTAAGAAATTATAATGACTGATATTTAAGAGAATGAAAGATGTAGCCAAGGGGAAGGGGAGGAGTGCAGATGTCTGCACTCCGGTAACAGGAATTTTCTCTTGAGAAGGCAGAGATACCACAAGATTTTGGCTGGGGAGTGAGAGGCTGGGCTCAGGTCCTTGGTCTCTCTTGCTCTCAGGTTTGGAGGGGAGACAGGCTATGGTGACTGCGGGAAGAATTCACCACCTCTGTGGAATTATGCCTCCTTCTATTTTCCCCTACTGTGAGTGACTCTGGTCATATGAGTGGCTATTGCACTGGGATCTTAATAGCACCCTACCTCACTGCAAAGGACCCTCAACATCTACTTTGGTGCCTTGGGGAACACTGGGAACCCTGACATCTGAGCCCCTCCAAGGTGGCCTCTACTGGCTGCATTTGAGAGGTTGGTTGCTGCTGCCCATGCCCCCTGTTTTACTGCCATTTCTCTGGGTTTTTCTCTATGCTGTAAGCCAGCACCCCATGCCCACCAGAACACCCTGCAGCTCCTGCTACAGATGCAGAGTTTCTAAATTATTTTTGTTTTCTAGCTTTTTATTTCCTACCCTGACTGTGCCCACCTCTGCCATTCCAAACACTACTCCGAGGTCCCTGCCACAGCCTGTTTTGCCATGTGGAGGGGCACCATGACTGACTGCTCCCTGTGAGTTTGTAAATGAAGCCCCTTTTGTCTCCCACCAGCGTGCCCTCCATTACCCAGGTGCAGAGAGGGAGTTGAGCTCACACCACAGGATTCCCTGCAGCTGCAGGGCAATCATCGCACCTGCCCTGCTGCGAGGCAACAGTGCCCCTGTCAGCTGTGTCCGTAGCTACACCAAAAGGGGAAAGTGCCTGAAGATGAGAGAAGGCTGTTACTGTGTTACTGTTTGTCTGTTGTTTTATCTGTTTTTGCTGCCATTGTTGTTGTTTGTATGCGTTGTTACTCATATACATAATACTAAAGAACTGTAATTCCTTTTCCGATATCTTTGCTGAAAAGCCCTGTAATTTTGGAGCTATAATAATTTGGAGGGAAGAGGGTCACCTTTTCTACTCCAAGGGAGGTTACCACCTTCCTTGGCAGACACCTGTATTTCAAACTGAGACAAGACCCACTGAGCAGCTCACAGAGATTTGACCGGCATATTCAGGGTCACCACTCTTAGCTGGGATATTACCAATTTTTTCAAATATGTAATGTGCTGCCAGCCACTGCTAGTGTCCTTGAAGGACTCATGCTCAACAGTTTACAGAATAATGCACTTTATTAACAAATACAGTGATAATAGAAGACTGTGACAGCTTTAAAATCACAGATTGCCTGGTAGTTGGTAGTATACTGATTGCAAGAATGAGTTGGAAGTAAAATACACGCAAAGTCTAATCACCAATGAAAGTTGGCTTGAGATAATCACACATCACATATAGAATATGCAATAAACAGTGCCAGGAGACTTCTTCTCCTTTTTAATGCCTTTATTAAAAGTGATCAGCTCAGGACTGGGCGGCTCGGCAGGGCTGCAGTCCCCGTCATGTCTCCCAGGGCGACTCAGAGAAGGAGGATATGCGCAGCTCTGTCCACTAGGGGCAGAGCCGGGGAACCTGGTCCTCGTGGGAGCCTTTAGGGCGTGATGTCCCCGTCAGATGTTGCTTTCCCTGGCTCTGTCCCGCCCGGTCCCGGCATTGGGACGACTCCCATGGTCAGGGCAAGAGGGACTCCGCATCTCTGCAGGCTCAGCACTCGGCTCCTCACATCTAGACATCACTCCTCTCAACTCTTAGGTGGCTCGTTGTTTTTGGGGTTTTCTCCGTGGGTTTGGAGTCGGGGTCCCACAAAGCATGCTGGTCTTGGAGTCACTTTGCATAACCCCCCCTCCCCTCAGGTGTCTTCACTATGCTAGGAAAAGAACAAAAGAACACCTTAGCCTCGGGGAAGGGCCATTACCTCACCCTAGCCAGGGCTTTTACTAATACAGAAGGGGAGATAGGCGACAACGACCCGTGATTACAATAACAAAGCACGCAGAACCCTGGCAGGGACAGAGATCCGGCTGCCTCCCTGTAACTCTTTCTCACAAAAAAATATTAACTGAATTTTTGTTCATAACAGAATATGGTTCTTACCAACAGGCATAACTGTGGGGAAGAAGGCAGGCTTAGTCCATTCATGGATTCCAGAGGTTACAATGGTGAGAGGACCAATTTGATTTTTATTTATGCCTCAATACATACATGAGGCATGAATCTTTTACATGAGGTAAAAGATTCCTGTAAAGACTGTATATGTGGTGGCAACCCTGACCCTGGAGACGCTTTGCCTGGCAGCCAATCAGGGAAGAGAAAGTTTCCATTATTGGACTCTGAGCGACCCCACCCCACTTGCTGGGAAAATGCCTTGGATGCCCACCAAAAATGCCTGCAAAGTTGGGCTGTGGGAGGAGCCTACAATGGAAGCCATTTTTTCTTTGGTACCTTGGAGGGAATGGGAGGCTCATCTGTAAGGTCTTAGGACCCCTTGCCTTTTCCTCTCTGTGGTTCTGCTTCCCTGCTTCACTGTTTTTGTGAATCAGCTCATGGCCGCTATGACCTGATGCTCCCCTTCCTCCCCGATGGAGTGGGCGCCGCTGCAGCCAGCCACTGCTGTTGTGCTTCCATGGCACAGCCACCGCTGCCGCCGCCTGCATCCAGCTGAGTCATTGTCCGCAGCACAAGCCCACTGGCACCCAACTGCAACCTCTGCCCCCACTGTATTTCCTGCACTGCAGCTGCAGCTGCTGCCGTCTGCACTCAGTTGTGCCCTGACCCTGGTAACCTGCAGCTGCTCCTGGTCTGTGCCCATGGCCATGACAGCCTGTTCTGAACCAACAGAGAGAACATGCAGCCTGCTGCTGTTTGGAAATCGTGCCCAGACCACCATGGGAGCTATGCAAACACACCGTCGTTCAAAGCACACACACTCCGCCTGCTGCACTGGTGCCACAAAGAGCCAGGGTTCTTGTGGTATTGCTGTCCCTGCTTTCTTTCTCCTTCTCTCTTTTTCCCTCTCTGTTCCTTTTTCTATCGCCCTTTAGTAAAAACACCTACCCTTTTTTATCAATAAACAGTTCTCAGATATATTAGTCCTGCATTTGCGCTTTATTTTCATCCAAGAAATCTCTCAAAAAGAATCCTGTCTCAGTTCCCTTTTTATGGTGGAACAGCACAGATGGCATCTTCTCTGACCTCTCTTTCTGCTTACACTATATTTATATTATTTGCTTCTAGGAAGCAAAAAGGTAAAGTAGCGGTTGATGTAATTTCACATTTGGATGGTGTTTGAGGGAATTTAGTCATTAGCATATGTAAGGGCATGAAAAGTAATGTGTATTTTTGAGTTAATGGAGTAAAATTCAGATTTTGATTGCCATCTGGATCATTCTTTTGGTTTAGTTCCTGCCAGATGGAGTATTTCTGATAGAGAAAAACCACACTACTACTGTGTTGCTACATCCTTTGCTTCATATCTACACTGATTTCTACAGATCGCAGCACCTTTATGCATTGCATCCTTTATTTCATTTCTCCTTTAGAGAGACTTTAAAGCAGTATTCCTGCTCTTAAGGTATGCAGACAGTTTGTCCCTGGTGAACTGTAGCCAAAGCATGCACCCCTGCCAAAGTCAACCCACCACAATTTTCAAGCCCTAATCTTCTTATTGCAAGAAATAAAAGAAGTGATAGGAGTAAAAAGATATTTGGGGAAAAAATTATATTAAAAAAAAATTAAGACATGTTTTCTAAATATGAATATGTACTTGTTGCAAATATACTTACATCTTAATGAAATGGACTGTAAGGGCATGGCTGTATGTGACTGATAGAAGAAATGCAAGTGAAACACATTTTCATAAATATATATATATTAAATATATATCCATAATGTATTCTTTTGATTACTTCAATAGTGTAAATAATAAATTGTATTTTATTTTCAAGTCAATTCAACAAATTCCAAGTTAAACAGAGAAAGAATGTATGTGGACATTTAATACAGAACATGTACATTAAATCAACAGACATTGACTTCATTTATAAAAATGCATGACATCCTCAGTATTGCTAAGCCAAGTTTTCTAACACCTTTTAATAACCTATACTAACAATATCACGTTTCCTTCCAAAAAAAGTTAATGACTGTGCATTTAAGAATATTATTATATTAAAGTCTGTGCACAGAACCATTATACAGAAAACTCAAGAAAAATAAGATATTTTCTCAGTCTAAGCAATTAAACCACTAGCAGCAAGGGCAAAATCCTAACTGTTAAAGCTGAAGAGAGAATAAACATCAGAACATGATGCAGAGCTGTTTATCCTGTTAGCTTAAGCTTCTCTGCTAAGATAGATCCATTTCTTTTCATGTGTTGTGGTAGATAGTGACAGACTCAGATCTTAGAAATTAATCTATTTGAAATTGTGAAAAACAGGTTCACTCTCCTGTGAAAATTTAAAAAGTTTAATAAAGGACATTGGAGACAAAGACAATACAGCAGAGATTATTACAGCCTAGCGCATCTTAGCACTCAGCCAAGAGCACACTGTTATCTTTGGAGATAGCCCTGAAATACCTTTTTCCTTACATCAGCCTGTTGCATATTCAGAGCCTTATGCATAAGGCTCTGAATAATGTAAATTTTTTCCCCAAATTAGTTTACATGTTCCAAGAATTGTTTATCATATCTCCTCCTTGGATCTGCCTTTTTAGAGCATGCTTATTCCTTGATTAGGGTTTTAGTCAATTCTTACCAGTTTTTGGGCCTTTAGTCCATTCTCCAGTTTTTGGGCCTTGGTCCACACTGTCTTCAGACAATGAGTGCTGATAGTTGGCATATCTGTAGCAGGTGTCCTCATCCTATGCTCATGGGATATTATCCCATCCAAGCAGGCATTTTAACATAAGCATAGCTATTTCACTACTATGTCTAAGCTTAATTAACAGCAGAAGTAAAAACCATATGTGGTGGTTTGACCAGGAAGAAGTGGGAATTCTGGGAAGCTGTGGTCAAACCAATGAAGGTTTTGAGTTTGAGACTGGCACCTGGTGTAGCCAGTGGGGTTTGGACACACCTCCGAGAATACACAGGGGTTAAAAAGCAGGGCTCTGCCCCTGGCAGGCTCTCTTGGGACTTCGCGGCGAAGAGGTCAGATCTCCCCCCCCCGTCCAGCCGCTGCTGCTGGGCGGGGGAGGGGCAGCCACGTGGTAGGCCCTGGGCCTGGACAGAGATGGGAGGTGAGGAGGCCCTCGAGGATGGAAGGGTGGAAGACCCCAGGGAGTCAGCCCTCGGGCAGCCATTCCCCCCCCCCCCCCCAGGAGAGAGAGAGAGAGAGCCGGCGACACCGACTGTGATAGCAGCCGGCCCAGGAGGAGAAGGGGGGGGAAGAGTGCCCGGCCGGAGCGGCAGCGTGTGTGGGAGTGCCGCAGCTCCGGGACAGAGACTGAAAGTTTTAACCCCTTTCTTTCATGATTGGGGCCTTGCAAAAATGCTAATCCTCCTCGAAGCTGAATAAGAAGGGAGATAAGAGATGAGATGAGACAAGGACCTGGCCCGAAGAACGTGGAGATGATTGAATGGGGAGAGATGATTTGGAGTGGCCTTTTGGCTGGACTTTTCTTGTGGCCATGGACTCAGTTGTTCCTGTGACACAGAGACTGCACTTAGGGGGAAGCAGTGGCTCAGAACCAGGAGGGTTCATCGTGGGGACCCCCTGGCCCCAGGGGGTTGGAAAAATATGGGGGGGACAGATGTCCCAAAGCAGAGACTGTGCCTTTTTGGAGTGAGACAAGGCATCCTTGAAAGACAACCCTAAAAGCAGCTCTGGTCCATGCGCAGTGGTGAGAGCACTGGGCATGGAAGGAAGATGTCACAAGCGGCAAAAGGACTTTTTTCCGGGCGGTGCCGAAGTGACAGGGAAGCACACGAGGTTTCAGTGTGTTTCCAGGGGAAGCCTATGGAACAAGAAGGATTCCTTTCCTCTTCATGAACTGAAGTTTGAGTATACTAAAGTGTGGTGCCAGGCTGGGCAGTTGGTGTTTTGGGAGAGTGTATCGGATTGGGAAAGTCAGGTAGTGGGGAGGAGGAAAGTGGTTTTTGTAAGGTTTTCAATTTTTTTTTCTTTTCCTTATAGTTTTTCCCTATTTCCCTGTAGTTTAGGTAATAAAGTGTTCTTTATGTTTAAGCTAAAGCCTGTTTTGCTTATTCCTGGTCACATCTCACAGCAGACACCAGGGTGAGAGCATTTTCATGGGGGGCACTGGCTCTGTGCCAGGCTCAAACCATGACATCATATCTTTATGACAAAGTTACTTTAACACTACACAAATAAATCCATTTTAATATTTGCGAAAAGCCAGTATTATAATATGCATTTATAACAAAATATAGCTGAGCAAAACCACAAAAATATTAATGCATATTCATTGAGAACATTAATGGCAATTTGACTAGTTTTTATGATCCTTCCTAGCCCATTTCAAAGTATCCTTGAGAACTTTACATGTAGTGTCAAGAAAACATGTTAAAGTCATAAGTGCTCTTACACCTTACAAGGACAAAAGTCATACCAATTAAGTTTGCATCAAGGCATATGAAATGCTTTAATGTTGGCTGGGTGCCAGGCACCCACTAAAGCTGTGCTGTCACTCCCTGCCACAACTGGACTTGGTCCAGGAGTTCAGATGAAGACAGGGGGAAACCACTCATCAATTCCCATAATGATTAAAATAAACTCACTTGGGGAAATTAATGAATTTTTTACCAATAAAAACCAGAGCAAGATTAAGAGAAGTAAACAATTCTTAAAAACACCTTCTTGCCACCCTTTCTTCCTTCCTGGGTTCTACCACTTTTCCCTCAGCAGCTCAGGGAGAGAAGAAGTGGAAGTTATGGTCAGCACATCACACGTTTTTGCTGCTGCACAGGTAGAGGAGTCCTGCCCCTGCTCAAGCATGGGGTCCCTCCCAGAGGAGACAGTTCTCTACAAACTACAGTTCTTCATTAACTGCTCTAACATGGGTCTCTTTCCATAGAGTGCAGTCTTTCAGGCACAGCCTGCTCCAGCATGGGCTCCTCTATCCATAGGTCTGCAGATCTCTGCCAGGAGCCCGTTTCAGCACAGGCTTCCAAGTTCACAGACTCCTCTCAGACATCCACCTGGTTTGGCATGGGGCTTCTCCAAAGGCTGCAGGTGGATCTCTGCATCCCCTGGATCTCCATGGGCTGCAGAGGAATCTCAGCTCTGGCACCTGGAGCACCTCTTCCCCCTCCTTTTCACTGACCTGGGTCTGCAGAGTTGGTCCTCTTATATGTTCTTACTCTACTCTTCTCTGGATGCAATTAGATGTGTGTGATAGATTTTTGTCCTTCTCAAGAGGAATCTCTGTGTATTTTCACAGAGGTGTTACAATCAATCCTGATTGTCTCAGCCTTTGCCAGCAGCAGGTCTGTCCTGGAACTGGCTGGCATTGGCTCTGTCAGATAAAGGGGAAGTTTCTAGCAGCTTCTCACAGAAATCATCCCTGCAGTCCCCTCTTCCCAACACCAAAAACTGGCCAGACAAACCCACTACAGTATGCAATACTTTTTTCTTAGGCAACCTGATTCACTTTGGAGAAACAGAAAAATTCCAGATACACAGGACAAAAACCAGCTTACTGTTTCCCAAATATATTAATAGGTTTTAAGAAAAAGTCTGGTCTCTTTCGTTATTTGTTCCTATAAGACTTGCAGTTTGATACTTGAACTTTAGGTGATACGTTAATAACATTATTAATTTATGATTCACATTTGGACCATGTGCTGGTTCTCCATTCTCCTTGTAATCACACTGACTTAGCATGTTTGCCAACTTCCCATAGACGAACAATTTTCCTCACAAGTGGATTTAGGTGTTTTCCTCTCTGTCTCAGGTGATTATCAATTCACTAGAGTCAGACCTTGCAATATGTTGCACATAACTATCTGTTTCAAGCAGGAAATAAACTATTAGGCTAATGGGGTAAGAAAGGCTGAAGGTAAATAAAGGGCCAATACCAAGATTTCAGCGGCAGGTGTCTCAATCTGCAGCTGCACCTGCAAACTGCCGTGTAGAATTAAACAAAAATCAGATCAATCCTTCCTTTCAGCCCCTCAAAGAAATAAAGCAGGTACAGTCTGCTGCTCAGCAACTCATCAGATAATACTTCTGCATTGACATATTCCTCTGGTTTCAAAACAGAAACATCCTCAGATAAATGTATTTAATTATTGAGAATTTCAGATAATGTATTGGTAATGGAATTGAGGATTGCTTAAATTCATTGGAGTTAAGAAATATCAAAATTTACTACCAAGACAAAATCTTTCAGAATAGACAATGGGATAAAAATAATTTTTAAGGTGCAATGTAGACTTTGCAGTAGCTGAAGTTTCCAAAATTTAGGCAATGCCATGCTTATCTCCTAATAGAAATTAGGAGGGGTAGAATCTAGGTGTCTAGAGTTGATTTCAGCAGAGAGGAGAGCTACCAAGAACCAGCTTGTGAGCTCTGTTGAGAGCTCTCATGGCCTGACAGAAGGCTCACACAGTATGCATCTGTATGCAAACTTTGAGATAAATGCTGACTTAGAAATACCATGAAATAGGGCAGATATTTTTGAGAGAGAAATGGAGCTAGAAAAGAGTTTCAAAGGATAGCCTTCCAAATAAGACAAGATATTTTGGAGAAATTGGACTATGAAAGACGCATTGTAGTAGGACCCATGAGGGGTATTTTAGATTACTGGATTTAAGGCATCTACAGCATGATATGGCAAAAAGTTGATAGGCCAAGAAATGCTTATAGTGTATTGGAATTAGAAAATAACCATCTTCTCATTGTGATGGTGTGAATTATAACATCTCTATTGTCTCACTCTTCTCATGAGACTGAAAATGAAATAAAAGTTTTTAAAACACCTCTCAGTTGCCCCATCTCTGGGTCAGGAAAAGGATATTGTCTGACAGAACACCAGTGACACCAAGATGTTAGAACAATCAAGTGTTCCTATTCCACTTCTAAATAAAGGCACTTTGACTGTGTAGACAAGACAAGAAACAACAATGTAGGATTTTGCCAGTATTTTACTAATGAAAAATGCTCAAATATTTCACTACAAATTTTGAGTTCCCACTGTGTTTTCTGATCCTTAGTGACATAAATCACCCAATCAGACTACACAAAATACCAGATGATTTCTATAATTTGTGTAGTGAAAAAAGTAAATGTTTTTAATGAACCTGAAGGTCAAAATCATTCATTAAATAACTGTGAGTCTTTTCAATAAAAGCGCAATCAAATATTTTTAAGGTCATCTAACAATCCGTTAAATAGAAAATAATACATTTTTACAAATTACAGAATGAGTCATGAAAGGGCACTCCTGTGAAATGATTCAAGTCTGTGGAAAGATATTAGAGAATTGCTAATATGATTTAGCAGTGAATGTAGCTTTTAGTGCTCTACTAGGTGGATAGCTAAAGCATTTCTCTTTAGTCCTGGGTTTATGCCACTTCAATCACCAGCTTCAATACAGTTTATTGTTTTGTCTACATATATGAGAAGTACAAGTTCAGGTGCAAAAAAGACCTTCAAGATGAGCTGAATGCATGCTCCTTAGATGCTTTTGCATTGTAAACATTCAGAAATGTTTTCATACCTGAACTTCTCTGTATTAGTTCAGTACCAAGGAATTTGGGATAGAGTCTAAGTAAAGTAAAGCAACTACGAAAGGAAAGACAATGGAAGAAAAAAATAACATACAAGTGCTGAAATCAATACATTCCATCAAAAACATTAAAAGTAATAATAAAATAATAAAAATAATAAAATAAATCAAATAAAATAATAATATAATAATAATAAAAAACTGAATCACCTTTGAGCAACAACAAAACAAGTAATAATGGTAGAGTGTAAGAACTGCATCACTGTTGAACAACAGTTTGGTCAGCTGCATGTGGTGGAGAGGGCCAAGGCCTCTCTGAGGGGTCAGACTCACTTCATGCGTAAGTTCAAGGTTTGGACTACCAGCCAAAATGCTCTTTCAGCTACTGGAATTGGTAGTTCAGGAACGGCTCCGCAGGAATGAGTTAAATAAAGGCCGGAAAGCTCAAAAATGAGTTTCTTAAACTCACCATAGTAAATACAAAGCAGCACTTTGTGTCTCAAACTTCACTTTTCCTATCCTAGTCCAGTTCTACTTTTTTTTTTTCTTTTAAATAGATCTGTTCTTTTCTAAAAAAGGATTTACACATCAGGATCTGATCTGCAGTCTTCTCAATGTACTTCTGTCAGTGTACTCTGGTTTTCTGGACCATGTGATGAGCAGGTCTTTTAAATTAGCTTCTGTGTGGTTGTCCTGACTGAATCCTGCTACCACCCACTCCAGATAGGCATTGGGGACAAGCCTTTCTAACAGTGACAGTTCTGCACGTCAGAAAGGCAGAGATATAAAGTGACTAGGAACTTAAGGTCTAAGTATAATTTGGATGTTCTCCAGGTTAGGGAGACTGGAAAATAGAGTAAAATCAACAGTAAAAGTTTGCTGTGAAATCTCTTTTTCTAGTATGGTGGTGGAATCATTCCATATTTCTAAAATTAGGCCATCAAAATTCAGCTTCAGTTAATCAGCTTCCAAATCTGGTGCTAGCTCTTTCTCCAGATTTTTACACTATTTTTTGCCATTTCATTTACACAAATCTGTGCTTTTCTTTTCCTTCTCTTTCTTTTTAAATTTATTTTTTAAATTTAATTTTAAAAAAATTAACGTGTTGCTTGCTTCACTGTGTCTTTGGGAAACAATTAAATATGTACGAAAATTTTAATAGAAAGAAAGATAAAAGAATTAATGTTATACTGATTGTTTTGGTAGACCTGTCATGGTTTGACACTGGCGCAGTGCCAGCGCCTCCATGAAAATACATTCTCCTTGGTGTCTGCTGCGAGATGTGACCAGAAATAGAACAAAGCAGGCTCTAACTTAAGGAATAAAGAAGAGATAACTTTATTAACGTACAAATATATGTAAAAAGAAACCCATAGAAATAATGAAAACCTTCCAAAACCATTTCTTCCTCCTCCCCCAATGAATTTCCAATACATCCATCCCTCAGATCACTAACTCTCAGTCCATCATCACCCTTTAGATAATCCATTCTCAGTTCATCAAGGGGTGAGGAGTCCCTCTTGTGCTATAGGCTTCTCCTGGAAACATAGTCAACTATGTTGTGTTTCCTTCTTGAGTTTCCTTCTTGTGTCACACATGGCATCTCCCGGAGATCATTGCTATCATGACATCTTCCTTCCGTGCTCAGTGCTCTCACCACTGCACATGGACTAGAGCTGTTTCTAGGGTTTTCCTTTCAAGGGTGCTTTGTCCAGTTCCAAAAAAGAGCACAGTCTTTCACTTTTGGGACACCTATCCCCCTCAGATTTCACCTCCTGGGGCCGAGGGGTCTCAAAAAGAGAGATCTTCTCTTCCACTGAAGATCGAGGGCACCAAGCACCTTCCTCATCTGTGTCTCTGTACATGCGCTCTTTCACATAACATCACTACACTCCCTTGGCTCTGAGCCATTGCTTCCCCCTAAATGCAGTCTCTGTGTTACAGGAAAAAAATTGATTCCATCCATGGCTATACAAGAGAAGTCCAGCTAAAGGCCACTCCATCATCTCCTCTCACCTAAGATTCTCCTCCACTTCTTTTGTGGCCCATTTCCTCTTATCTCTATCTCTCTTCTCATTCAGCTCCAGGAAAATTAGCATTTGTAAGGTTTCTATCATGCAAGAAAAGGGTTTAAAATCTCAGTATCTGCTTGTCTAGAACTCCCATGCTGCCCTGCCGCCACACCCCCCCCTCCCCCCTCCACGCAGACCGCTATAAAATTCATACACTGGTGCTCTCTCTCTTTCCTGGGGGTGGGGTGGGCTGGCTGCTCGATGTTCTTGATGCTCCTGTGCCTTTCCATCCTCAAGGGCCTCTTCACCTACCCTCTCTGTCCAAGGCCCTACTTCACCCGGCCACATGGCCCCTCCCCCCCACCCAGCAGCCACTGGGCAGGGGAGAGGATTTACCTGTTTCACTGCTGGAACCTGTTATGAACAAAAATTCGGTTAATATTTTTTTTGTGAGAAAGAGTTACAGGGACGCAGCCAGATCTGTCTGTGCCGGGATTCTTAGTGCTTTGTTATTGTAATACCGGGTCGTTGAGGCTTATCTCCTCTTTTGTATTAGTAAAAGGCCTGGCTGGGTGGAGTAGATGGCCCTTCCCCGAGGCAGTGCTCTCTTCCAGCATAGGGAAGACACCTGAGAGGGTGGGGGGGAGGGTTATGCAAAGTGACTCCAAAGTCCAGAATGCTTTGTGGGACCACGACTCGAAATGCAACGAGAAAACCTCAAAAACAACGAGCCAAACAAGAATTGAGAGACTCAAGTGATGTCCAGACGTGAGGAGCCAAGTGCTGAGCCTGAAGAGATGCGGAGCCCCTCTCGCCCTGAGCAGAGAGTCGTCCCGACACCGGGACCAGGCAGGACTGAATCACGGAAACCAACACCTGACGGGGACATCAAGCCCTAGAGGCTCCCACGAGGACTGGATCCCCCGGCTCTGCCCCTAGTGGACAGAGCTGCGCATATCCTCCTCCTCTGAGTCGCCCTGGGAGACGCGACGGGGACTGCAGCCCTGCCGGGCCGCCCAATCCTGAGCTGATCACTTTTAATAAAGGCATTAAAAAGGAGAAGAAGTCTCCTGGCCCTGTTTATTTTAGAACCCAAGAGAGAGATTTCCTGGGAGTTATCTGCTTTTAACCCCTGTGTTCTCAGAGGTGTATCCATGTCTTCAGTGGCCACACCAGGTGCCAATATTCAAATCTGAGCACCCATTGGTTTGACCACAGCATCCCAAAAAACTCACTTCCTCTCAAACCAGGACAAGACCTATTGGCAAAACTTTTCTGGAAGACATATTTCAAATGCAAATATATACAGCAGTGAGACAGTTAACTGCTGATTGATTTTCTAAAAAAACTGCTGCAAACCCGCTCATCACACTGAGGGTAATTTTTCTGCATCACTGTGTGTGTATAGTGGCAAGAGCCACTGTTTATTAAGTACCTCTCCTTTTGAAAAATGGGTAAAGAAAAATGTAGATGGAGAAAATGGCTGATTTATGTTCCATCAGATGCTTTGTGTTTTGCTACATCCCTATGCATTGCCAAGAAAAAAACCCAAACCAAAACATGCTTCTTCTCCATCAGGCTTTAATTAATGGAAAACCTCCATGAAAGATGTACGTTACCATAGAAAATAAGTAAGACTACTGATTACATAATGATTCATTTCCAGGCTGAAAATACTAGCAGAACCTTTTCTTTAAATGCATAGTGCATATTTCATATACTTTTTTCAATGTACAATACTATCACAATACAGATCATTAAGCTAACCCTAAAATCAAGCGAGTATATTATTGTAAGTTATCAGAGAATGACCCACTGGAGAAGGGCATTAATACCAATATTCTCCAGGACTGTAAAGTATCTTGTAACTACAATCAGTTTTACTTTCTAGAGCACAATGTTTAAAATAAACAAATCTGTATTTTTTGGGCTGCTGTTTTTCTAGAAAGAGAAGGTCCTGATGATGGGGATAAATTGGGTATTTGTATAAAATTGAAATGCTAGAGTTGGCAGCTCCCACACATGTGTTCTAGGATGACTCAAAGAGCAATCTCCAAGGACTTAACTCTAGAAACACAAGCCACAGCATACCTCAGAGAGGCTCCAGAAGTCCTTATTTTGGCCAGTCAGTACTCCTGACTAGAGTACTTTTGCCTACAATCTATGTTTCGGGTACAGTATCTGTACCCTAAACAGATAGGTTTAGGTTACAGATACTAAGCCTTGTGTTTATCTCCATTGTGCAGACTAGCAATCATGGTTTGGCGCTAGCCACTTCCTGAGAGCCTTTGCCACTCCACTGAATGACAAAACGATTACAGTGGTAGGGTACAGTTTACCCTACCACTTTGTGTACCAGGTTTGTGCTGGGAACTATTTTGTTAGCAGGACCTTTTGCAATTGTGGTGCAAAACCCATGGATTTGGTTTAAAGAAGTGATAAAAATAGGGACTGAAAAAATGTATACAGAAAATAATTTCCTGTGGCCTTCATACAAATGTTGTTAGGGAGAACAGCACAGAGAATTAATAATATTTTCAGTATTTCCTCCTTAAGTCTATGGATATGCTTGTTTCCAGCCTGAAGAAAAGATGCTTGAAGAGGATTTAAACACCCTGTCTTCTAAATGGAATGTTAATGGAAATAAGAATTACAATGAAATATTTGTCTGAATGGTGTGGTTGGTGAGGATTCTGATCAGACTATCCAACAGATATTTACAACTCAAAAGCTTCCTAACATCACCTCTGTTACAGTCCAACTCTTCCTTACACAGCCATTAAAGTCTGTAGATCTATGGTTCCTATCAGGCCAGCTTGGTGCTACCAGTCCAGAAACCTCCAGCACACAAAACAATAGAAGTGTGGTGATGGTTTAAAATAAGCTGAGTTTAATCTCCAAGGAAATAATGTGAGAACTCACTGTTTCAATAAATATGAAAATGAGAAATGCGGTTGATTTCTACTTTATTGCATTTTACATTGTCCCTTCAGTCTCTTCAGTCTGCAACAGCGTGCAGCAGAATTTATTTTTGATGCTTTGCAGAATATAAGACATGAATATAATTTGGTGAACTTAAATAAATTCTGAGGCTCAGTATAAAAAATTGTGATTTTCAAAAGGTAATACTAGAAGAAACAAAAAAATTCTGGCAAAACAAACACATTGAGCAAATTAAGGTGCGCTAAAGCAAATACGTTTAATTCTGACAACTTACAGTTTCTTACTGAAGTTAGATAAAATTCTTTCCCTTTACTTGGTAGAATAATTTTTTTTTGTAATTACAGCTTTGTTTCCAAGATAACTTGTCACTCATAGATAGCTATATACTTACCCTATTATTATAATTATTCTAATTATAAAAATGCCTTTTTCTGACTATTTGATAAAAGGATACTACAGCCAATTACAATTTCAGCAACTGGCGGTACTTTGAATATTCCCAGATTACTTTCCTCAGATCAAATATTCTTTTGTGATGGGTTTCTATCAGCCTTCAAGTTGCCAACTTTTCCTTTTTAAGAGGATCATCATTCCTTCTAAAAGCTGGACCTTGCATTAGAAAATGGAAGTGTTTGAAGTATTAGTACTATTAGCTAATGTTTTATGTATAATGGGAAAGTGGACTGGCCCAGTGGAATCAGTGACATGGGGAAGAGGATATGCATGTGTTCTAACAGAAAATGGCCCTTGATGGGTCCCTGCCCATTGCGTTAAACCTCATTTGCAGCACACAGAAAAGGACAAGATGAGTGGTTCTACAGTGAAAGAAAAATGAGTAGGTAATTGCATTGGTTATTAAGTGGATGGAAGCATAGTCTTCAAGGAATGTGTGTTAAAGATGGTAATTCAAGACAGAGTAAATGTAGTTACAGGCTTATGCAGAAAATCCAAAAGTTAAGTTAGTGGATGTTACTTTTGTTTCTTTTCTTTGAATTCCCTTACAGAGAGGTGGGTAGTACTGAGAAGTGTGTCTTGTACCATTTCCTTCTGCAGGGCACTGATGTTGCCAAAATAGGGGTATTTGATGTACCTAAGGGAGAAGTGTTGCCTTTGCATAGGGGTTGAATTAGTAGCTGAAGTCCACACTTTGGGTTGAACTAGGATAGTAGGGCAACCAACTAGTTTGGTTGCTCATTATGATAGCAGCAACCAGTTGTAAAGTTAAGTGGATGCTACTTGGTTCTGAGTAGTGACTAGGCAGATGACTTGGTCTCTGATTCTGTGTGGGAGAAAGTTATTTGATTAGAGGTGAAAGTGTCATTCTGCTACAAATGTGTCATCTGGAAATTATGAGGTCTGTAACAGTATTTGAAGATCTGTTTTTATGTGCCTTGTTTCTATATGAACCTTAAGATTGTGTGGGTGTATGTGTTGTGGAGTTGGTTATCTGTAAGTGAATGAAGAATGGATCCTCTACCTGCTTGGATTTTTGCAAGGGCCCTGCAGAAGTCCTTAGTGGCTGTATTTGTGGGTCAAATACAAAAATTCAGTATTATAGGAAAGGAATTTTGTGCTGCTCTTGTGAGCCAGCAAAGGCCTCCTGAATGTCACAGTCGAGGCGGTCACGACATAAAGCAGAGACCACAGGCAGTCTGAGTTAGCAACACTTGGCAACAGTTTATTAGTGAAAATGCCTGATCTTTTATACACTTTCCAGTTGTTTACCCTTCTTCTACCTTAGCTATTGGCCTAATTCAATACCATGCCATTGGTGAAAAGTTACTCTGACTCCACCTAACTTTCTAAAAATGCTTCATCCAGATGCAGAATGCTTTTATCTTCCTTCTCTCGATCTCCTTGGTTATGGCCTTGGAGAAAGCTCCTTATCAGCTTCTTCTTCTTCTTACTTCTTGCTCCTTTAGCTAACAGGGCCGCTGCTAGCCCCTTCCACAATTCCCCCTTTTTTGTTTTTGAACTGTAAATACAGCTGCTATGGATTTTTTCAGGGCCCTTTGCAAAAACCCAAGCAGAGAGGGGACACACAAAATCACAATCACAACCATCAACAATATTCCCATTTTTAATACAATCGTTCCTGTCCTTCATCCATCTTTAAGTACTGATATATGGTCTTAGCCAGTGTCATCCGCACGTTCTGCTTAACCCCTCCCCCAAGTTATTAGTTCCACAGGACCAGACCATATACCAGTAATCAAATCCTTGACCCATATCTTGACATTTCTATGGAAATTTGGTTGCTTAGAATTCAAAGAAGAAAAATGGCAAAAGATTGGAGATAACTGTGAGTCAGGTAGGGGACACAAGAAGTTTAACACATAAACAGCTTTATCTAATCTCACTTGAGGTGGCCCCTGTTGCCTTCCCCCTTTTTGTTTTTGAACCTGACGTTTAAGAAGTCCATGACCTCTTTCAATAATTGCTTCGCCCATGGGGACATGTGGAATACCTGTTGAATGCTCAATGCCCCAAGCACGAAAGAATGCTTGCATTTTCTGTGAAGCATGTGCTGGGCTGTTATCTGTTTTCACGTGACACGGAAAACCTAGAACAGAAAAGGCATGATAAAAATGACGAATAGCATCTCGAGTTTTTTCTCCTGTGAATGCTGATGCAACCATTGCATGAGAAAAAGTATCAACTGTAGCATGAACATACTTAAAGCGACCAAATTCTGGCATTTTTGTAACATCAGTTTGCCATTCTTCTAACGCAGAAAGACCTCTAGGGTTGGTACCATAATACTGAGTGACATGAGTCATATGACAGTCGGGACAACAGGAAAGAATAGATTTTGCTTCGGCACTAGACAATTTGAATTGCTGCTGTAAAGCTTGAGCACTCTGATGAAGAAATTGATGGGATAAAATTGCCTGCTGCAACACATTGGGTACAGTTTTGATTTCAGCAACAGCTGCTAAAGAGTCTACATAGGCATTGCCTTCAGCAAAAAATCCTGGCAGTGATATATGGCTGCAAATGTGCATGATGAAGTAAGAATGTTTTCGAGCACCAATAACTGTCCATAACTTCACTAATATGGTAAACAATGGTTTCTCTTGAATATTATACAACACTGCTTGATCTAAATGCTTAACCAAATTGGCAACATAAACTGTATCAGTAACTATGTTTACAGAACTAGGAAACAAAGTAAAAGCCAGAAGAACAGCAGAAAGTTCAACCAGTTGAGGAGATCCCTGCTGAATCACTGTCTGATATTCCCAGTGATCATCCTTTCTCCAAGCCACAGCTGCTTTTCCAGTTTTCCCGGACCCATCTGTAAAAACCATTATACTTCCACTGGAACAGGAGAACAAATTTGCTTGCCTTCAAAAGGAATCTCTTTAGTCAGTGTTAGAACAGGATGAGAAGGCAAATGATATGAGATTTGGCCTGTAAAACAAGATAAGGCAGATTGCAATTCATGATTATTTTGAAAGCACCATTACAAAATACCACTGTTGTACAGGTATCACAATGGTCACAGGGTCCTGTTCCAAAATCTCATGACAACGCCTGCAGCCCTTGATGATAATATCTGCAAAATCCTCATAAAGTCCTGGAGCTGTTTTCCGAGATCTGAAAGATAAAAATATCCATTCCAGAATATGCAATTGATCTTCCCAATTATCATTCCATTGACACAGTATTCCACATGGTATTTCATGGTCTTTCAAAATAAACAATTGAACACCAACAGTGGGATCTATCCTGTTAACAAATTTGTGTGCTAGGGCTAATTCAACTTCTTCTAGGGTCTTTTTTGCTGCTGAGGTCAATTGCCTCTCATCAGCGGAGGAAGTGATGCCTGAGAGCAAATCAAACAATGGCTGCATCTGATGATTAGTTATGCCTAAATATGATCAAATCCAACCTATTAAACCAACCAATTTCTGTACATCAGTAGCAGTTTTAACATCAATGTCTAACTTTACAGGTTGAGACATAACTTGAGTGTTGGTCACCAACATACCTATGTGGAGAGTTTTGTCAAAGAGTGGCTTGAGGAGAGGGGACACAGCTGAATTAATTTGGGAAAGATGTCCTAACTAGGGCAGAGACAGGCAGAGGCCTTTTTGTTTCTGTAGCAGGATAGAGAATGGAAAAGTACAAGACCATAGTTAGTTCCAAATCTTGCAGGTGTGAGGTAATGTGTCCTTGATTCTCTCAAAACATGATAAAGAAATGGACAGTAAGGCAGGAGAGATAGAGAACGTAGTCTCAAAGGAATGTGGATGAGTTAATGCTATAGTTTAACCAATAGATTGCTTGGCTTACAGAATATTCGTAAGCTTATTATTTGCTGTATAAGTGTTTGATATTTGTTCAATAAAGTGGGCCATGATGAACCAACTGGTGTCCTGGTCTCCTTCCTCTGACATACCTAGGTATTTCCAAGGCATGTGTTCCTGCACTTTCTCTGGAGAAATGATCAGACCAAAAGCTTTCAAATTTGTCACAGCACATTGTTTAAGAGCTGACAACTGTTGTTAGTTGTCAGATGCCAACAAGATATCATCCATGTAATGATAGCAGTAGCAGTTTTTAAATTGCTCCCGCACTTTTGACAGGGCCTGTGCCACAAACCATTGACAAATAGTTGGCGAATTTTTCATGCCTTGTGGGAGTACCTTCCATTGATATCTTTTATCAGGTTCAGCATGATCTATAGACGGCACTGTAAAAGCGAATTTTTCTTTGTTCTGCTCAGCCAATGGAATAGTGAAGAAACAATCATTTAGAACAATGACAACTATTTGCCATTCCTGTGGAATCATTGTAGGTGTAGGAAGGCCTGGTTGCAAAGCTCCCATTGTTGCCGTTACAGCATTTATCTGCCATAAATCGTGTAAAAGTCTCCATTTTCCCGGTTTCTTTTTTATAACAAAAACAGGGGTGTTCCAGGGACTGAATGATTCCTCAATGTGTCCTGTTTGCAATTGTTCTGTAACTAATTCTTGCAGGGCAGTAAGCTTTTCAGTAGTCAGGGGCCACTGGCGAACCCGGACAGGCTTATGTGTCAGCCATGTCAGGGGTACAACTGGACGTTCATTGCCCCGCAACACAGTGGCCCCCATTAAAAATCTGTAGTAATTTTGACACCCCATTGAGATAAACAATCTCGTCCCCACAGACTTTGAGGAGCATCGGCAACATAGGGTCTGATGTTAGCTTGTTGGCCATCGGGATGTTTCACATTAATTACAATGGCTGACAGGCCACCTCCTGTAGCACCACCCAACCCCAGGAGTCCAAAACTTGCTCGAGTGAGAGGCCACAATTGAGGCCAGCAAAGTCTCGAGAGTATTGTGACATCTGCTCCAATGTCAATTAAACCTTTTACTGATATAGTTCCTGGATGACATCCACTGGCGGTGAGAGTGCATGTCTTTTCTGGACGGCTCTCTGTTACTTCTCAGTCCAAAACACTTGAGGTACTCCTGTCGATCCAAAGCTTCCTGTGCTGCGACTTCGGTCCACTGTATTTGGAACAGAACTCACAAAAGGTACAAGTTGAGCAATGCAAGTTCCTTTCTAAATAGTGCCAGGAGGGTCATCAATAGATACCATGGCATGAATCTGCCCTAAATAATCAGCATCAATAAGCCCTAGATGCACATGATTACCTCTAAGTGTAGTACTTGATCTCCCTATAAAAAATGCACTCAATCCCCGTCCTATTGGACCATTGGCATCAAGAGGCACTTTACTTATTTCTTTTGTTAAAATGGCTACTGTGTCAGCTGTGGGTACATCAATCCCTGCGGACCCGCTTGTTGCCCTGAGTATTGTTCGCAAATGGGTAGCTTTGCAGGGCTGGGAAGGCCCGCATTTGCTGTTGTGGTTGTTGGGGTATTTGTTTCCCCACGTGCCCCCTCGCACTCCTCTTTGGGTTTCCTGGCAATAGCTGACCACTTGCATGATATTTACTCCTGCATTGCTTAGCATAGTGCCCAGATTTAGCACAACGGTTGCATACAACATCACTGCTTGCACATGGCCTAAATGTTGTTTTCCGGACAGTACACTGTGACTTTACATGTCCCTGTTGTCCACAATTATAACACTTCACTGAAGGTCTTAGCACTGCAGCAAGAGCTGCCATTTTATGCTCAACTGAACCAATCTTTGAGCAATCAGTAACCATTTCAGACAAGGTGGGTTCCCCAGGCAAAGTGTCAATAATCTTTCTGCAATCTGGGTTTGCATTTTCTTTAGCCAATTGTATGCACAATTTGTCTCACAAAGTTTCATCATCTACCTGTTTCTCAATAGTGGCAGCAAGTTTTTCTGCAAACTGCAAAAATGATTCTCTCGTCCCTTGTTGTATAGTGACATATTTCTGTTTTGGAGCTGCCATTTCCATTGTTTTAGTTAAGGCACTCATGCCAATTTGCTGAACTTTTGCCAAAATCGAAGGATCCCACCTTGCCTGTAAACCTGGATTAGCAAAAGGCCCAGAGCCCAGTAGGGCATCAACACCCACAGCATGACGAGGGTCGTGTTGAGGCAACTGCATATTTGTTAAAGCCGTGCGCTCAGCCACTCGCCTCCAAGTTTCTTGAAATACACCATATTGTACTGGCTGGAATAGAATTGTAGCAAGATGAGTGATGTCATAAGGTGCAAGCAAATCTGCATTAATCCCACATATTAACTGCATTACCTCTGAGGAATTAATACCATACTGACCTACTTTCGATTGGAGGTCTTGCACAACCTTCCAGGCGAAGATGTGATGACTGTAGTTCTGTCCTGTTCCAGGAGCTGCTTTGAAAACTGGAAAAGCCATAGGGTTATCACAAGCAACATTTGCATTGGCACTGTTCGCCTTAGGTAGTCTTGGAGCACCTAACCTTTCTATGATGTCCCAATTCTTTTCTTCAACTGCTTTCCTCCTAACAAATTCCCAAAACTCCTGAGGGTGTCAAGGAAGCACAGTGACTTGGCATGGAGGCGAAGTCCATGGGGCAGTAAGGCTAGAGCTCTTAGGAGATGAAGGGACCAGAGCTCCTTGCCCCAAGTCAGGTGTTACTGCGGGCGACTCATCACTTGATTCGCTGTTGCTGTCACTGTCACGTAAAGGAGGATACAGCCTTGCAGGTTGTTCAAGCCACTCAGAGGGGAGCAGGGGGGCGGACGGCTGGACCAGAGAGGAGGGAAGCGGGGGGGGCAGATGGCTGGGTTTCTCTCTCTGCTAAAGACATTTCAGCTAACTGGTGTAGCAGTGTAGTATATACAGGCACCATCTCGAGCTGCTGCGCAGGTGTGAGATAAGGAGGCTTAGGGGTCTGATAAGAAGAAGCTAGGGCAGGTTGCCCAAAAATTTTGGCAGCTTTCCCAGAAGCCTTGGCAGCTTTCCCAGAAGCTCTGGCAGCTTTCCTGGAAGCTTTGGCAGCTTTCCCAGAAGCTCTGGCAGCATGCCAGGTAACTTCCATGGCATCTGAACTTTCTTCACCAAGTTCCCCATCAGAGGCCCTCTCTGCCTCAGCCCCCCCGCCAATCAGGTTCTCTTATCAGCCCCAATTCTTCTTCGTCCGCATCTTGCTCCGTTTCTCTCTCTATTTTCCATTCCTTTAAAGCCTAGAGTGAGTTCCAGGTTACTGCTAAATCAACGGCTGTTTTATCTCCCGCTCGAATAACTTGCCAAAGTCTGTCCCCGACCTTTTTCCATGCCTTAACACTAAATGTTGTGTCGGGATCAGTGCCAAAATTCTGTGATTTAGCCCACAGCAATATATAACGAAGCGCATAGTCTGACATATTAATTCCCTTATTTCTTAATAAAACCTTCCATGTAGACAGAACATTTTCTTCCTCTTTAGATAAATTTTGTCCCATTATTACTAGCTGGTGGCTCACCTACTACCAGGTGTCTTGATTGGAGGGAATCAGGTCCGGACCCCCCTGTGGCTTCCACCTTCCACTCTCAGCTGCACCAACGCCGCCTCCCCCACCACGTCCCAGTGGGTCATGGTTGCCAATTGCTAGGACCCCGTATGGGCCCTCACCGACTATGTTCTTATCACGTCGGGGATCACCAAAATGTCGCAGTCAAGGCGGTCACAACATAAAGCAGAGACCACAAGCAGTCTCAGTTGGCAACACTTGGCAACAGTTTATTAGTGAAAATGCCTGATCTTTTATACACTTTCCAGTTGTTTACCCTTCTTCTACCTTAGCTATTGGCCACAATAATTCAATACCGTGCCACTGGTGAAAAGTTACTCTGACTCCACCTAACTTTCTAAAAATGCTTCACCCAGATGCAGAATGCTCTTATCTCCCTTCTCTCGATCTCCTTGGTTATGGCCTTGGAGAAAGCTCCTTATCAGCTTCTTCTTCTTCTTACTTCTTGCTTCTTTAGCTAACAGGCCCGCTGCTAGCCCCTTCCACACCTAAGATAAAGAAAAGCCCCATATCTCTCCTGAGTAAGACACTAAGGTTGTCACCATGAAGACGTGATGAAGGAGAGAAAGTTAAGAGATACAGACTCTAGCTGGCTCACAGAATGACGTGGCTCCCTGGTCACCCACTGAGAACTTTGTTTCTTTCCTATAACCAGTGGGCAGTGAATGTGTATGTTACGTAAATGTAAATATCTTGAAAGAGTATAAAAGGAACATGTTGCCGTAATAAATCTCTCTTGCACCCTTCTGATGGAGTCATGGTACTTTGTGCTGTGTTGTGCTCTATAAAGACAGGAGACAGCTCTCCCTGAACTACTCCAGCATGGTCGAATCTCATGAGCAGCAATTCTCTCAAAATTGCTGGAACGTGAGTCCCTCCAATGGGCACACAGTCCTCCCAAAACTGCTGTGGCATGAGGCATTCTTCCATGAAGTTCGGCCCTCCAAGGAGAGGTTGCTACAGCCCGAAAGCAAGGGCCCTCTTTCTGCCTCAGCTCTCCCACTGAACCACAGCCTTGTCCAGGCATCCACCCACTCCAGCCTGAGCACCTCCGACATGGGCTGAGAGTGGATCTCTACATTCCCTGTGGATCCATCGATTGCACAGGGACAACCTGCTTCACCATGGTCATCACCATGACCTGCAGGGGAATCTTGGCTCTGGCACCCCTCCCTCTCCATCTCCACCGACTTTGGTGTCACCATGTTGTTTTCTCTCATATGAAAAGGAGGTTATCACCTCCTCCTCTTCTCTGACTAGAAGAAAACTGTGTATACTTTGCTTTCAAATATGTCATCACAGAGGCGTTACCAAACTCTCTAATCAGCCCAGCTTTACCCAGCAACATGTCCATCTTCTGAGCCATCAGGGATTGGCTCTGCCAGACATGGTGGAAATATCTGTGAGATGCTGCTGTGAGCAGCATCTCACAGAAGCCACCTCTGTGACCTCCCCAGTACAAAACTCCCCAGTACAAAAAACCAATCTGCAGTACAGAACTCCCCAGTACTAAAAACCAATCTGAGCAAAACCAACACATTTATGAATAACACTGGCTTTGGGCAGAACCTCCCACAGATCATGCTAGCAAAGAAACATATTGAAATGCCATGAAAAAGGCATTAAATACACCATATTCCTACAGCCCTCCAGCTGCCAGAGGTATCAACAACAGATAATGGTATTTTTAATAATTTTTTACTGTTTTTTTTAACAGATTAACCTGTGAACACTTTGTGATGAAAAATTCCCTCTTGACCATTTGTCAGTGGTGTCTTGGTTTTTGTTGGTTTGTGAGCCTTTGTTTTTTGTTATTTTTTTCTTTTGCATTCTTTTGTGTTTTTTCCTTTCTTAAAGCACTGCAAACTGAAACCACACAAAATATAATGAAGACAAGTATTACAGATGAACTGGTGCAAATCAAATTTCCCAATAAGATTCTTAGACTTCACTGGTGGAGGTAGACCAGTCTGTTTGCAGTTCATGTCTGTGAAATATATCTGGTTCTCAGCATGCTTCAGCTGTGAAGAGAAAAGGCATTTGATCTCCCATAAAAAGCCCAAATCTTTAGACAAAAGAACTCTGCAACAAGCAAAGCAGAATTTTGTGCTTGAGAAAACAAAACACCTGGCAACACTGCAGTCGAAACTACTGTTGTAGCTGATTATTTGCTACCTATTTAAGAAAACATTAAGCATCAGAGATTTCTTGGTGTTTTTCTAATATACTTAGTACTTTGCGTTGGGTTTCTTTTTTTTCCCATTTGAAGGCAGTTTTTGAAAATTATATTTTTGGCTGCTACATTTGACTGACACCTAAAGGGCTCTTCATTTGACACATGCAATTCTTTAGGGTACTGCAGCAAGGAGATCTTTGCTATAAAGAAAAATTAGGTTCCTCTAAGAAAACACACACCAAACAACCTTGTAGCTATGGTACAGCTACCAAAAAGTAGTAGATTCATTTTATAAGGTGTTTCAACTTCATGCACAAAAAATATGTTATTCTTTTTAAGCATATTAAAAATTTGGACTTTATACTCTTTTCCGCTTTTTTGTTTGTAGGAGATAGCAGCAGCATGAAAATAAGAGGAAGATCAGCAGAAATGAGAGAAAAAGCAATGGCAGAATTTTCTTCCTTTTTAACCTCCATGCTCAAAGACAGGGGCCACAGGTATATAGTTTCACTGAAGTGCTGGGAAAGGCTAACTTCACACCAGCAGCCTGACTTGCTGCTTTTGAATGCTTTTGAAAATGCTTACATTTTGACCATTAGGCATTTCAATTCAAATCCCTGAGATCATCTGCAATTTCTCTGGGCAATGTGTTCCAGTGCCTCAGCACTCTCTCTTAGGACCCACCCTCTTATGACCCACACTGAAAGGCGAGTGATCAGTGCTTGTAAATAGATATTTAGGGTTTATTTTAGAACAATTTGGTCACAGTGGAAAGCAGTTATGTAGCCATTTTGGTTATAATCTATTGTAATATAGCAATAAAATATTAGAAAAATAGCACTTAACAAAATGTAAAACAAGAAAAGAAAGAAAATAAAGAGAAAGAAAAGAAGACAGAGTAGAAAGGTATATATAGTCACCCCCCATGGGTCCAACAATGGGACTTGGTTGTTGTAATTTTGGTGTCTATTGGTTGAAGCAATGGTTGCAGTCTTCATCTGTCAGGAGTGGAGAAATCTCACAAAACACAAAGTTCAATGTGTTAATATACAGGATCACAGGAAATGCCAAGTTGGAAGGGACCCACAAGGATCACTGAACCCAGCTCCTGAGCCTACACAGAACCGTCCCCTACTAATCATGCCATGGACCTGAAACCATTGTACAAATGCTTCTTCACCTCTGTTAGGTCTAGTGCTGTGACTACATCCTTGGGGAGCCTATTTTGGGTCCTGTCACTGGTAACCACAAAGAAGAGATCAGTGTCTGCTCCTCCTCTTCCCCTCACAAGAAAGCTGTAGAGTGTGATGAGGTCTCCTCTGAGTGGCCTCTTCTTCAAGCTGAACAGTACAAGTGACCTCAACTGCTCTTCAAACCCCCTGGAGCCTTGGCCTTGAGATCCTTCATCATCTTCATAGCTCTCATGAGATTCCCATGGACTACTTCTTGAGCTTGTCCAGGTCTTTCTGGACGTTTTCCTGTCCCTCACGTATGTCAACCATACCTCTCAAATTGGTGCCATCTGCAAACTTGTTAAGGGTGCACTAAAATCCTTCACCTTTGTCATTAATGAAGATATTAAATAAAACACTGGTCCAAATATTGACCCCTGAGGGAAACCACTTGTCACTTTTCCATCCAGCCAGTGACCATACCCTCTGGAAGTGATTCAATCACTTTCTTATCCATCTAACTGTCCTCTTCAAATACGATTTAGAGAAGGAAGCTGTGGGAGACCGTGCCAAAATCTCTACAGAAATCCAGATAAATGTCATTGGGAACCCTTCCCTTGTTCATTGATGTAGCCATTCCATCATAAAACATCAACCAACATCAGAAAAAACTTGCTCTTGGTGAAGCTGTGCTTCTCTGTCTTCTGTGTGCCTTAGTAGAGGTTGTAGCAAGTATTTATTTCATGATCTTCCCAGGCACAGAGGTGAGACTGACAGGCTGATAGTTCCCAGAGTGCTCTTTTCTACCTTTCTTAAAGATGGATAAAATGTTTCCCTCTCCCAGTCACCTGGAACTTCATCTGAGTGCCATGGCTTTTCAAATAGTGCCTTGGCAACTACATGAACGAACTCCCTCAGGACTCCCATCTCATCCTCTCCTTCAGGATGCATCTCATCACGTTGCAACAGACTTAAGTATATTCAGGGTTCTCAGGCAGTCACAAACTTGATCGTTACTTACAGTCAGAGGGAATATGCTCTTCCAGCCCCCATCCTGCTGTTTGCTGACTTGAGAGGTGAGGGAACAGAGAGGGTCATTGAAGATGGAGGTAAAAAATTGTTAAGTACCTCAGGGTTCTCACCAGTTGTTACAAGTTTTCCAATATTGTGTATTGGGGAAGATACACCTTCTTTGACCTGCCTTTTCTACACCTGTAGAAAGCCCTTTCTGTTGTGTTTCTTCCCAGGTTCAGTTCCAGTTTCACCTTAGTCTTCTTTGTCCCATCCCTAAATAATCATATATCTCTATACTCTTCTCAGGTCACCTGTACTTGCTTCAACTTCCTGTGAAGTTGCTTTTTTCCCTTTAGTCTGACCAGCAGGTCCCAGCTCAGCCATGCTACCTTGTCTTCCTTGCCTGATTTCTTGCCCCTGGGAATTCACAACTCCTGTACTCTGTGGAAGACAGGAATGCATACAGAAACAAACTCTTCTCAGAAATTTCAAAATCCTCTTTCTATCCCATCATCCTTTTTTCACTGTTATTCTCATTTTGAATGTGGCTGTGCTTGGAGAGAAAATGATAAGTGCACACAAGAAGGAGTACAAGATGTTCTCAGACTGCTGAACACACCTCCAGAGACAATCTGGTAGAGAGGAGGTCACATGCTACTTTCCTTGCATCATCACCTTTTATACCTATAATTTGGAATTGAAGTTGCTGACTCAGTCTGAAAGCATTTTATTCAACATTGAGTCTGAATTCCTTACCTTACAGAAAGAAAAGGAGTGACTGATAGCCTGTCTGTGAGAAGGGCTGAGTTGCATTGAGCACCTGCTCCCTTGCCCTCCCGAGGTCCCTTCTCTACCAATGCCACCTATACTATCAACCCTCTTCTCCTCATCAGAGCCTCAGAGTTCATGAGCAGGTTGCCCTTTATCAGCCTCTATGGTTTCTGCCAGAGACAAGCACAAGGAACCCACTTGAAGCCCTCTAATGCAATCAGGAATGGGATATGACAGAGCTGATAAATGAGGGGTGCAAAATGCACACCATGTTGAGAAAGGTAGGGTGAATGATGCATGAAGGTGAAGGGAGGAGCAAAGCTACGTGTATCAACACCATCTACTCAGTTTTTCTGCAGAGAATAGAGGCAACAGCCATGGGGATTTGCTTCTCATACCAACACAAAAGACACTTGAAGTCTAGATATTAGGAAGTGTTGATGGTGCATGATGTCAGCTTCTGTGTACTGAAGTACTAACTTATATTTTAGAATACTGGGTTTTTTTTTTTGTTAAAGATTTCCTTTAAAATACTTCTAATTATGTTTCAAAATAACATTTTGAAATTTGTACAATTCATTATATCAATATATAAAAACTGTCACAAATTTCTCAGAGGCAGACACTCAAGTGAGTGAGTGAGCGAGTGAGTCATTAAAATGAGCCTGTAAAATTCTGACTGAGTCTGAAGTATGTTCTGAAAAGCAGTTCTACTACAGGCATCACTTACTGTCAACATACTTCTGCATTACCTTCATCCACAGAGAAAACATTCTCTAAGTTTTGTCCTGGATCTTTCTGATACCACATGCTTTCTTACATAGGAAAATTTTGGCATTACAATATTCATTGAAATATGTGAGACAATTGTTAAAGGGTTGCAAGCTCAATTTTCTGTAATGAAGTATCAGATTCAAATACATAAATCAGTATCTTTCCCTGATATTAGAAGATTACAAGACATTACAATTTTAAAGGTACTTTCAAGCTTTCTGAGAGGCACATTCTTAAAATAAAATTGCACATAACAGACTATATTTTTAATGTGTTCATTTCCCTCCCCCTCTTTTTCTAAGTACTCATCTAATCTACTTTAGATGGAAAAGATAGGTGCAATGACTCATAAGAACCTAATTTAGCGATGTCAACAGCTTCACTTCATATTTGTCTGAAAGGAACTTGTACATAAAAGAGAGAGGAAAAATGGTCAAAGCCACTTTTGAATCTTTCCTATTGGAAAGGCTGTTAATGATAAGAAGGGTAGACACATGTGGTAGTGTGTTGTTAAGTTTCTTGTGTTATTCCCCCAATTTATGTATTGTTCTCCCCTATTATGTGTAAAATGGTTTCGTTCCCCCAGTTTTTCCCGCCACTGCTAGCCTGTCAGCTAAGTTGCTATAGTAACCGCTATTCATAGTTGCCGATATGTAATTGCTCCTCCCCTGGTTTCCCTTATAAGTGAACGTTGTTTCCTCCCTGTCCAGTCAATCACTCCCTTCCTCCTCCCAGGTTTCGAGAACCTTCTCCTCTCTGGAGATGGTGGTTGGCTGGGGTCCCAGGACACCTCCTTTACCTTTTGATTATTGGTCTCCATGGAGTGTCAGTTCTGTGAAGTTCATCCCCTCACCTTTCCCGATTGGCTCCGCCTGTACCCACCCCCCTCCTTTATAATCCTGTTTTCACCCCTTATGAAAAATACTTTTTCCCGGTTGGTTTCCCCGTGTTTAGATCCCGCATCACCTTCAATAAACCGATGTTTAACCCCCGGGAAATGGTCAGCTCCGTTCCTCTCCTATACCAGCGGTGTACGCCAGTCCGCAGCCAGCATAGCCCAAGGCCATCAGACGCCGAAGGGTGCTGGCCAGGAATTGCAGAGGGGCGTCGGCCTTTCGCCCTCAGCTAGTCGGACTCTAAACTTTGGGCCACATATGCTCCCCTCTGCAGACACAGAGGAGGAAACTCACCATAGCAAATTACTTCCCATACCAAATTACTGTAAGGATTACAGCATTTAATCACAGAATTTGAGACTGAATTTTTGGTAGTAATTAGTTATGGCAGTTGTAGGTTTGTTGTTGTAATAATCAGACAGGACTCAGTTTCTTCATGTAGGAAAAGCCCATTCTTTATTCACATATCTCATATTTATATGAAATATCAGAAGGCACTGTGTTAGACCTAATGATAGGTTAGGCTAATGATACACTGACACTCAGTTTATTGGTCAGTAAATGGCCAGGGTGTACATCTGTCAAATCTCTCTATTTTTGGTTAATTGACATATTTTGTTTACTGATTTGCATGTGACAGATTTCTTGCTTATTACAGGTGATTCTCTTACCAGAATGGTTTGTTGTGCTAATGGCTTTCATTCTTATGATCTTTCACATCAAGTTGCAATTTAACTGCTAGCTTAAGTGGAGTTGCAGGGCCTAAACAATATTTTATAAGGCTTTTCATTGATAATATCTCTGCCTATATGCAACATAGGGTCCCTTTTCTGCTATAATATGACCATCTAGAGAAAGAACACAATGCAAATGTGTGAGGCAATCTTGCTGGTTTACCTCCTTATAACCCATTATTTACAGTATATCTGTGTCTTGGTGCATTCTCTAGATAGGCCTTATTATGAAATTTTCTGCTTTCTTTAAGGCTGTATTTTCTGGCTGCATCTTGCTCGATATGACACACTTCACTGGCTCTTCTGCTAAACTTTCATTTCTCAACAAAATGTAACCAATTAATTTTTTTTGTCCCTTGCATTTCACTGTTGACAGGTGACAACTCCAAATATTTTAAAATAATTAGAAGTATTATCAGCAACAAGCACTCTCCACATTTTCAGCTATTATCCCTATATGGTCTGCTCTTAATTTCTCTTTTTCATTCAGCGTGTCTTTGAAGACAAAGAGTAAATTGTGATAAAGGTCCAACTGTAAACTGTGGTTCTTGATACTTGATTCATGAGTATAAGCTGTGTTTGAAAAAATTTCTAACTCACTTTTATATTGAAAACCAGTTAGCTGTTAAACCAATTAGTCTTTTAAGACCACTATTTGTTCTATGATTACAGAAAAAATTCATAATGAACTCTACTTTCTGCATCTTCAGAGTAGTAGCATGTAATCTTGCGTGTTTTAAAGTAAATTGGTTGTGTGCATAATAGTAAGAATCTAAGTGTCTGAGATTTAATTAACTCTCCGTAAATAATCTAAAGAGCTCTAAGCAGAAAATTGTATTACCATTCCACAGTTTCATAGAGGAAATAAACAGATTTCTGTAACTGATAGGGCTGTTGTATTTTTTTTTTGTTCTTAAAACAAGCTCTTTTTTGACAAAACAAGAAAAATGTCAGAGAATATATTTTTAGTTTGCTTTTTTCTTTTCCCTTTGTTTCCCATCTCATGAAAATCATCTTTTGGGAATGTATTAAAGCCATGGATACTATACCTCAACACTGACACAACATATTGGATTCTTGATACTTTTGCAAGAAAAAATACAAGCAATCAAAACATCAAAGTTTCAGAAATAGGAAAACATATAACTTTAAATGGCAAGGAGTAATGCAAACCTAGAGAATACTTGAATGTGGCAATTAATCAGGAAATTTCTGGCATTTAATGACAGTCATGAATGTAAATCTGTGAAATGGATACATTAGAGTTTTAAGAAGTAATCAAAGTGGAAAGAAATGCTGTTTATTTTGAAGCCCTAATCTCCAACCCTTTTCAACAGCAGACATCATACATGCTTTCAGCATCAGGAAACAGCCATAAGCCACTCATCCTTATAGAGAATATTCAGGGCTTTCAGGAAGGGACAGGACTACCACAGGTGCATGAAGTATGTGTTCTATAAAAAGCAGAAAGCTTTTACTAGGTGTAGCACATCTGTACAGGTGAGTCTCTGTGTACACCAGAGCAGCCTGGAAAAGAAATGAGCTATTGTCATTAAGAATAAACAACATATGGCACTCACGGTGCTCCCTCTACTGGAGCATTTTTGTCCTTTTGCTAATCACTTGCTCAGGACAGAGCTGTTATTTCTGAGGAAGAGAGGAAAAGATTTTCACAAAGCGCTGCAGAAGACAGTGCTTGGTAGCAACATGATTTAACTTCAGCTGAGGGGCAGAGTGCCTCTAGGAAGTTTACAGTGTCTCTGTGAAAGAGGAAGAGACTGCAATGGTCCACAGGCTCAAAACATGAAGGTATCACAGATTTGGATCAATTCAGTTAAAATAAAAGAAGCATGGGAACATGAAAGAAGGGCACCTATAATGCATGATACAAGCTGGGACTCCTTCTGGCTTTCCTCTGTAGGTAGATAGTCTAGATTCTCTTGGAAGCTGTTAAATCTGAAGATAAATACGAGAATAATGAAAAAAAAAAATGTTCATTGGAATACCAAAAGATACCATTGTAGAGGAAAACTTGCCAAAGAAGCATTATCTTGGACCAGTATCAAGAAGTAATTTGAAAATCCTTAAGTAAATTTATTGGTGCCATAAGCCACTTTTTAAAAATTTTGTTGTATATTGATAAGGGAAATGGTACATTGCTACATCCCATGGCCTAATAAGTAACAGAATGCTGTTCACATTGCAGAACAATCTTGGAGAAGTTCCGGGGATGTGGGCTGAGCTCTGGGAGCACAGATAGATAAAAACAGCCTTGCAAATTGCTGGAAACAAACTGTGCTTGCTCAGAACTAGTGGTCAACCAGCAGACACCACAATTTGGTCATCAAACATTGCCAGAGACCCTGAAAGAGACCCCTGAGGATCAAATAAGGACTTCAGATAGGGATGGAACTATGCAAAACAGGGCAACAAATATAAATCTAGCAAGCAAGGATACGTGTGGTATTCACAATCTCTGAACAGGGAGAGACATAATTCTCTCTCCCAGGATTTTTCCTGAGGAAGGCAGCGAGAACCTCAGAGAAGAAGAGAAAACAATTCTTACCTTTATTCATTGTGCCTGTTGTTTTGTACATGTGGAATGTGTTATGGAGTGATTTGGTTATTGGACACCGGTGAAAGTTGTCTTGATTCCTTGGCCAGTTGGGTCAAAGCTGTGTTGTGACTGTCTGCAGACGGTCATGGATTTTTCGTTAGTATAGTATTCTCTAGTATCTTTTTAATATAGTGTCCTTTTAGTATAGTATATCTTTAGTATGTAATTTTGTAAAGTATTAGTGTCATATAGTATAGCTTAATAAAGCATTTGTTCAGCTTTTCTGAATCATGGAGTCAAAGCACATTATTCCCTGGCTGGGGATTGCCTGTTTCTACAATAGATACCTGATAAATATGTAAACAATATGTGTAACAAAAAGCCTGACTTGCCTGTCTTTGGTTACACAAGACTAGAAGAAAATGTTCCTTGTGTCCAGCAAGTTGTCTTAAAGAATGCATGCTTTCTAATACTTAAAACTGTGTTAGAAAGTTTCTATCGAGCTGTGTTCAGTGCCAATATAAAATTATTCCTTCTTTGAAACCAATTAAAGTAGCTTGTCTGCCTTCAGCAACTAGCTGGTATAATTAAAGCAGACTCTATTGGGCAGCTCAATTTTACAAAAGCACAATAAAAAGAGAAAAATTTATTGTTAATTCTTATTGTTCCTCTCCTTAAAATGCAAAAAAAATTGCACTGCTTTTACTAGCAAGTTTCACCCCAAAATTCTATTCCTAAAAGAACACTAATTTATGTGTTAATAAATCTGTGTTTATTGTTTAAAATCTGTTTGTTATTTAAATATCTTAAAATAATAAATCTAAAATATATGTTTATTATTTATTACCTTAAATCTATGTTTATTACTTAAAATAAAAAGCATAAAGTTTCGGGGGTTTTTTTAAGTAGCATGTTTTGCCTCTCTCTTAATTATTTCATGTTCTTGGGCACAGGTAATTGATCCTGGCACTGTCAGAGCCCTTTGGTACCACAAGACCAAAAGATAATAGACAAACATGAAAAAATAATGCGAAACATTATGGGATTTCTTAGTGCCTTCAAGGCATTTTGGCAAAAACTTACAGAGAAATATAATAAACTATTTTATTTATGATAAGCATTTTGTGTAGGAATACCATGAAAAGGACAAAGAATAGACTAGACTAGACTAGACTAGACTAGACTAGACTAGACTAGACTAGACTATAATGGAATGGAATGGAATGGAATGGAATGGAATGGAATGGAATGGAATGGAATGGAATGGAATGGAATGGAATGGAATAGAATAGAATAGAATAGAATAGAATAGAATAGAATAGAATAGAATAGAATAGAATAGAATAGAATAGAATAGAATAGAATAGAATAGAATAGAATAGAATAGAATAGAATAGAATAGAATAGGAGTCCCTGGCTCTGTAACTGCATAGGTATAGGATGTGCCATTCCATATCTCCTCTGGGGTACATCTATGTGCAGCATCAGAATTCCATTCAAAACCTGGTTTTAGGCAGTATTTTTCAGCTTTCAAAGTATTTCTTACCTTCACATTGTAGATACCACTTTCATGTTCAGGAAATCATACTATCTTTTTCACAAAGTTTTCTTTAAATAAAATAGCTCAATTAGTTTTGTGCAGAGCAAATGAAGACATTTCAAATAACAATTATGTAGACCTAAATAGCTTAGGCTATTTTTTAAAGGCACCTATCTAAAAAGGCACTCAGCTGCATTCTCAAAAGCAGTCAAGTATCAATCATAGACAAATATAAAATGAATTTTTATTCATTTTAAATATATTATATAAATATAATATAATATTGTAGTAATAATATAATAAATATATAAATATATTAATTATTTATTCATTTTAAATATAAAACAAATTTTTTCTTAGAAAAGTTTACAAAGTATAGTTGTAAATTCTTTGCAGAGCATACTGTGCAGTTTTGCAACAGTCTACAGCTAGTTTGCATATCATCAGGGGAAGAGTCATTAAACAGAAAAGTACTTGACTGAGGTTTTTTAAATGATTACTCAAAAAGACTTCTGATCTCTACAAGGGTAATTATAGATATGTGAAAAATATATATCATATGATTGGCTCTTTGCAAATATTAAAAGGAATACTAAATGTGCTATGTTGTATTAATTTGTAGTACTGTATTAATCCTTTTCAAGTAGTGTGGTAAATATAGTTTTAGGCTATAACCCAATATTAAAATAGAAACTATGTGATGTAAAATACTTTTTGTAACTAGCTCAAGGAACAGATAAGATAATCGAGAAATTCTTCACACAGAGATAACTGCAACAAGACACTAAAATCCCAGAGAAGAATTATTGCCTCTTTATCAGGAAGAACCACTCTTTCCACCTCCTTCCAGACTATGAGGAATCAAACAATGATTTACAAGAGGAAGGGGGAAGAAGTTGAAAATAAACAGAAAAATCCCTAGTTCAAAAGGAATGTTTGCTTCATGTATGAGATATAGGAATATACAACAGGCTGCTGCTTTTTAACCCTTTGTTAGCAGGTATGCTTTTTGGGGGCTTAATGCCCATGAAGCATCCAGACATGCTTAATTCTTTCCTTTTTTATTGTCCTTTATTGTCTTAACTTTGTGCATTGAGTTTGCTCATATTGCTCTAATTGTTATTACTGTTTTAAAAACCATTTTATTACTATTAAAGTTTAAAATTTTAAAACCAGTGATTGGTGTTTCTCACAAGATACATTTGGACAAAGATGTCCTCAGACAGCATAAGTAATAGAGAATAGAACATGATTTAGAGACCTAAAGAACTGGATAGTTTCAGGGTTTAAGGGCTTAATATGGCTTACAGGGCCAGCAGGCAGCATGGTCCTTGATAACCTTCTATAGAGCAGAGAAGTGCACTCACCTCTAATGTCTTCATTTCTCAAAATCAGTGGAAAGTCATTCCACAAGGACTTCATAAAGGATGAAAACAAACAACTTGCAATTGAGAGTGGTGTTAGCAAATACCAAGGTTGTGGGTTTGATGCTCATACGGACCTTTCACTTAAGAACCGGACCTAATGATCCTTGTAGGCTCTTTCCAACACAGAATATTCTACGATACAGACAGAATTATAGTGGTGAGAGAAAAGGAAATAGATGTGTTGCTCTTTGGTGCTACAAGTATCAGGAACCATAAAATGACATTTTAGTTCAACTAGTTAAACAAGAAAAATGGAAAATATACAGAGCTCTTAAGTGTCTTTCTCCAAAGTACTGTTTCATTTTCTGATGAGAAGACCTCAGACATTCTTGACACTCAAATAATAAATAATTGTGTAAAGTAATTTATGTGCTCTTCCAATTAATCTGGAAGGTCTGTTTGATGGAAGTGAAAAAAAAAAAAAAAAGGAAGGTTTTTTTTTACTTTTTTACTTTTCTCAAAGTAAAACTCAAGTAAGCTCCATTATTTTTAATAACGGACAATGTAACTGTCTAACTGTTTCAAGGTCTTTCACTGGCACTCAAATTATTCCGTTTAGGTGTAAGACAAGAAAGTTTCATATTCCTTTTGTAAGTGAAAAAGGTTCTACATTTTAACTCAGAATGGGGAACTATAACCCAAAGTCACATGCTGTATACTATAATGATCACAGAACATCACAATTTTTAAAAATTCTATTTCATTACTTTGTCTCTAACCAATAAGTTAGACAATTACTAATAGTCCGGAATTCTAAAAATATCTAAAAATGATTGCTCGTTTTTACACACAGGTTTACGTTACACTTCATGAAAAAAATTCTCTTATAGCTCTCTTGAAGCAATTTTTGCATTCAAATTTTTTGGATACAAGTGTTTTGTATTAATACCTGACTTGAATACTGAATAAATCTATGCATTTCAACAATTAAACAACCTCCACCCCTCCCCCAGATTAAAGAAACAATTAAATATTCAAGGACTTCATTAATTCTTTTTGTTTCAAAATAAAGAACATAAATTGCTCTACTTTTATAGTTTCTATCTGAAAACTCAAAGGCTATCTTAATCTGATTATTAAGAGCACTAGCTTCTGATTTGGGGAAAAAAAATCTTCAAAAAACAACTTTCCCCACTAGAACTCTTGGTTTTAAGGACGATGGTTTTGCCAAGAAGGCATTTTAAAACACTAATATTGCCCTGCCATAATTTTTACTGACCAAGGCAATCCTCTTTTCTTTTCCCCTAATGCTTTGCATCTAACATGCAGTTTACAACACTGTATTTCATTGTATCATCCTAAGTGAGCAACCCAGCACTGTTAGACTTTACACAGTCCATGCATCAAGGACATTTCTATAGGACAATTTAACATCAGTGACTGTCTTTCTAAGAAGAATATTTCTTTTGAATGTAACACTTTTCTCTGTTGTTTGTCCCTGTGCTGCAAATAAGTTGCTTGGACTTGTCAAGAGAAAATATATCTCACGGTAATTAATAGGATAGAAGCAGGGTGATACATATTGGCAGTAGGAAGACCTGAATCAGTCAAGCTCTGTTGAAGTCATAAACCTTGTAAAAAGCTATCACAGAAGCTTATTCACATGTTCCATCCCTACGGCACCTTCAGCAAAATTTGTTGTTCATATAGTCTGAAACATTATTCCCATTAAAGGTCTGCCATTTTTCAAGGGGGAGACATGTGATAGTTTAATGTCTCACATACTACTTAAATCAGTTTTACGCTTTCCAAATTCACACTAATTGTGTGACACAAGACCGTGAATCTGTTTTCTCAGTTAATGCAATGCTAAACTTGTTAACTTGTTAATAAGTAAACTAATCACTATTTTCACAGTATCTGTATGTGATTTTATATAACCCAATATAATTGATACACAGTTAAGTTTAAGGCCACTGGGATAATGAGTCTGCATCTGAACAAAATCTGGTTGTTGCCCGTTACTTCAATTGCAGTATATATCTGCACAAGGCTTCTTTGCTACTCTGGCATTTTATACATTCCCATTCACATCATGACAAATGCCAAAGAGCTGACCACCAATATAGAGTTCTTATTCTGTAGGCACACTATACCCCTGAAATCTTTGCTGAAGTATACAGTAACAAACCAAACAAGCCAATAAAAAGAATCTTACAATGCATTCTAGCAGCTAAAGGATTCTATTCTATCGGGACAGCGTTTAGTTGAGGAACAATGAGACACAAGAGCAATAAAATTCATGGAGAGTTACTCTGTAGCATCACCCTAAGTCAGGGTCTTGACATCCATGTTCATTGCCTTTGTAATACACTGACTGCTCCATCACCTTCAGTTGTGGTCCGTCTAGACCTTTCCTGATCTTTCCACCACTGAACACAGCTGAAGCAAAAATTAAGAGTTTTCAGGACACTTTCCAAACCTGTTTTTTGCTTCATTGTTGAGGAATATGTCTGCTGCAGGTAGCTCGGTAGTATCGGAGGACCAGGTCCTGCACCGTCAACAAACAAGACACCTGAGACTGCTGTGGGAAATCCAGTCTGATTGCGTGAGTGGGGCATGCGAGGAGATAAGCGAGGACACATCGGGCCACTGGAGCCGCCCATGTGAAGGCGACATTGGGAAGTGGCTGCCAGGGAGTCTCGTAAATGGTCACACTGGGAAGTTTCTTTAACATTTCTGCTTTCACTAAAGTCAGTTATAAAATTTCTGTTCTTTTGAACATAGAATCAGGGTAAAACAGAGGACTGGTTAAAAAAAAACTATCCCGCCTTAAATTTGTTACATTCCAAATAGCCCCTCACTCGCCCCCAAGCGCGACTGACCATCCAGAGAAAAAGAGGGGGGCCCACGAAAGAATAGCGACACGGAGAGGGAATGGAGAAGCTTCCGCTTCCGGCGGCCTCACTGACGGCGGCAGGGCCCAGCCGCACTGCGCGGCCGTAGTGGGCGGGAGGCAGGGGGAGATGCGGTCGCCGGCGCTACCGCAGCTCTTGGTGGGGCCGCTGCTGGTGTTGCTGGTGCTGCTGGAGGCCGCCCGCTGCGCGGAGGCTGCGGCCCCTCGCCCCCGGGACGCCGCCACCGCTTCCCCACGCTCAACGGAGGCGGCCGGCGGGGCCTCCACGCGGAGCAGCAGCAACAGTAGTAGCAGCAGCAGCCGCCTGGCCGAGGTGTCGGCGCCGCCCGAGCAGGGCCAGCCCATGACCCAGCGCGCCCTGTCCGTGCTGGTTCTGGCCAGCGCCGCCCTCATCGTCTACTTCGTGATCCGGACCGTGCGGTGAGGGCGGTGAGCGGGCGTGTGGGCGCGGGGGCCGCAGCTACGCGGCGGGGGCTGCGGAGCGTGTCGGCCCCGCGCCTCCTGAGGGGCCGGTCAGTAGCGCCCGACTGCTCTGGGAAGCTGCCGGTACCGCCTTCCCGGTGTGGGCGGGGAGCAGCTCGGTCTGCTCGGCTCACGTCGCCGAGAGTCGCGCATCATTGTTGGGCCTTTCCCGTCTCCATCCTGTGCCCTCCGGGTGGACTTGTCACTGCTGGCATCCGTCAGCCCACCTAAATTTACTTTGTTTGTTCTTAGAGTGATTTTTGACCAGTTTGCAAACTTCTGTATCGCCAAACTACCAAAGTTGTCCTCCCCTACTTTGTCAATAAACAGTTTTCTTCTATGCTTTCTTTCACAGTTAAATTAACCTATTTTGTGTCTTTTAAAGAAAGCTTATGAAGCTTGCTATCACTTAGCTGCCTTTCTGTTTCTCATGGAAAATACTCTCTACGTAGCTCAATGTGCTTTTGCACAGTGTTTGTCCCTGTATTTTTTTTTTTTTTTTTGTCCTGGTAGTTTTACTTCTCTCTCTCATGCTTTAATAACTTGAATTCTTCAGAGCAATGCCCAAATGTATGATTATGCATAAAGCACCTCAGTTATGGAGCAAGTTCTCCATGTACTTTTCATTACATTTAGATATACCCGTTGTGTCTAATATCTGCATCATTTAGTTTAGAAAGGCAGTTGAAGGACTGTTTTGTGTATGTCATGTAATAAGATATGCAGTCTAAGTAAACTAGGATATTTTGATTGTTCCATGCATCTTGCAAATCACTCTTGAGAAGCCTTGAGGGCACTTATCGGTGTTAGTGTGTCTTGTAACACCAGCCTGTTGGATTTGGAGATGTGAGTAGTACTGTTGAAAGGCCAAATAAATAAATACATAAAAGTCTGTAATTGGAGGAGCTGGAGAGGAAAATGATCATCTATTGTCATTATTTTCTGGATGAGTGGTAGTTACTTGATATTCTGGTTTTTGGGAGTAGGATGCTGTTCTGCATTTGCAACTGGAGTGCTGCCTTCTAGGTGCTACTGTAAACTGGAAGCTTTACTTTATTCACATTATTCTGTAATTCTGTGGCACCTTGCTTCTGAACTTTAGAATAGGTAAATTGTATATTTTTGAATTTGAACTTGTAGCTGAAATGTTCTTGCAGTGGTTATATAAGAAGTATAAGGATTAAGTGCAAATGACCCATTTTATCGGATAGGTTTCCTTGGCATGAAGACATTATCTTGTTGTAAGACAAAAACTTTTTGCAAAATTTCTATCAATCTGCCAGCCCAGTGGATGAAGGGAAGAAAATGAGTGTAGCATTTCTGGATTTGAGTAAGGCTTTTGGTGCTGTTCTTCACAGTATCCTTTTGGACAAGCTCTGCCGCTGTGGGGTGAGTAAATTTGCGGTACACTGGTAGAAGAGAGAGCTGAATGATGGGGCTCATAGGGTTGTAGTGAGGAGCAGTGCATCAGGCTGGTGCCCAGTCACCAGTGTTGCTCCTCAGTGCTCAGTTCCAGGGCCAGCTTTGCTCAGTACTCTTGGCAATTAGCAACTTTGCGGATGATGCCAAACTGGGAGGTGCAGTAGGCTCTCTCAAGGCGCGAGAGGCCTTGCATAGGGATCTAGATAGATTGGCGCATTGGGCATTTACCAGTGGCAGGACATATACAAGAACAAACGCAGGACACTAGTTTTATGTGGGAGAGAAGCGCCTGCAGAGCAGCCATGCATAGAGGGATCTCAGGCTGACAGCAAGCTCAAATATGAGCCAACATGTGCTCTGGCAGCCAAGAGGGCAATTTCACCCTTGGGTGGTTCTCACAAAGCACAACCAAACAGTCAAGGGAGGAGATTGTCCAACTTTATTCAACATTGTCATGGCCTCCTTGTGAGTAACGGTGTGCAGAGTAAGTAGCACACCAAGGCACATGAATACAACCAGACTGGGGAACCAAGCTGATTAAAGAGTTGGAAGGCCTGTCCTGTTGAGGAGCGGCTGAGGATTGAGTTGGTCTACTTTGGAATAGAAAAGGCCTGAGGGGTGACCTCATTGCTCCCTGAGGTTCCATTGGTCCCTGAGGAAGGAGATGCTTATCCCTTCCTGCTGACATCCATCTACAGGATGCATGGGAATGATTCATAGTTGCACCAAGAGAGGTATAAATTGGACGTTAGGAAGCATATTTTTACTGGTAGGGTGGTCAATGACTGGAACAAGCTTCTTAGAAAGGGGATCAGTGTTTAAGATGCATTTGACAATACCCATGGTATCATGCTTTAAATTCTGGGTTGATCAGGCAGTTGACTTGATAGTAGTTGTAGGTCCCTTCCAACTGAGCAGTTGACAGTTACAGAGTAGAAGATCTTTTGTTAACACTCAGGACACTGCTTTAGATTCATGGCTGTGAGCATACATGCATGTTGCATAAGCATCTCCAATATTCCTGTTGCTGTAATTTTTAAACAACTATTTAGATAGAGAAGGGTTTGAGTCTCAAGTAATTAGTGTATCTTTTATCAACAGGATTTGCTTGAATCTAAAATCTGTGAGAGCTTTGTGATAAGTTTTATTTGCTTTTTCTACCGTCTAGACATTTGCTATGATTGTCTTAGGTCACTCTCAAATCACAGTAGCAACTCACTTTCCATTTTAACCCATTAAGGGAAAAAGGTAAAATGTAAAGTGAGATTGACAGAAATACTGACTGTATGAGTAGCATGTACTACCTCTTCTTAATTTCTTTTTTTGTGTGTGTGTTTAAAATAGTTTCTTATCTGCTAGGATATCCACAATGCTTGTCCTAGTTCCAATTGCTTAACCTCTACTTTAGTGAAAACCAAAAGGCACAATATGTAACAAACAACCCTATTTTTCATCATACTGTCATCTTAAAAGTTTTAGAATTTTGTTCTACTTGGTGCTTTGTAGTGTACAACTTCTTTCTATGTTGAGGAATAAAGAACAGATGAAATAAATGAAGAACTTGGAAGGGACTTTGTCTTGAACTGAAAGGTGAAAATTTTGGTTTTGGTAGTAGTCAGCTTTAAATGAAAAAGCTGGGTATTTTGTTCTGGTCTAAAGCAGTTAAATGCCTGGGATAATAGTTGCTGCATTTTCATGTCAGTTGAGAGTGGAGGAAATGGCCGTGTTGATTATTTCTTATAACATCAGAAATTTGAGAACTTTGAAGAATGGTATGTACTTTATCTCTTTCCCATTCTTACAAGGTTACATTTACTTCTCAATTCCAAAAGGAGATATATTTTATAGTTTGGAGTATAGTGAAAAGATAAACCAAGATTGAATGCTGTTGTGTGTTCTTTCAAGGTGGACTGGAGTTTCAGGACAGGATTGGAAGCTGAGAATCTCAGTATTGTATTTGATACCTCTTACAAGATAGGTAAAATGCTCCCTAAATGTGGGACAGAGAGGTCACTATGCACAATATACAATAATATAATGTATTATGCGTAGTATTATAGCAATACTGGAATATTGTAATATATTAGTAATTTTTTTTATATTCGCTCAGAAATACTCTGTGTTGAAGTTCCTGAATGTTGTAAACATGTTTGGTAGGCCCCTAGCTTGGGGTTGCAAATTCTGGATTTTCTAAATGAATGACCTGTTACCACCTTTGTGTTTAGCACTAAGTACCTAGACACAAATTATTTCCCTTTTTTTTAAGTCCTATAGCTTTCATGTAATTGTTAGCCAGTTACTGAAAATGACTCTGTCAGCATTCTGTAAACAGATGTCTTTGCACAGTGTTTGGTGAGTGGCTACTGGTCTGAGCTCTGGAACTTGAGCAAAGCTTGTTCCATGAGTTAAAGAGTAGTTCTGGAAAGTCAAATGGAATGGTTCATTGTGTGACTGATGCACATGGGATCCCAGCCCATGCAGCAAAACAGTGGAGAGTGACAAAAGCAGATGCACACAGTCTGCTTGTCTATGATAAGCACTGTGCCTTAATCCTGAAACATGAGTTACTGCCTCTTCCTTCCATACTTTGTGAAGCAGACAAGACATTGACTCTACAAGTTCTGTCTTATTCAAAAGTGTAATTATAGGCAATTTTTAAAACTTGATATCTATAAAAAACTTCACAAATTATAATAAAAATTTCTAGTGTCAGCCATTACTTGTGTTACAAGTTATAGCTTTGCTATATAGCTGTGTTTGGTTTCTACCTGATTTGATCTGCTATTATTTACACATGTGTAAGACACGTAGAAAATATGTAGCAAGGCAATTTTTTTCTCAGTAGAAATATGTTTGAAGTATGCTTTTGCATATTTTTTTATGTGGCTCTTATATTTAGATGCTATGTGCCATTTTGTATTCACTGCATTAATCCTGTATAAAACTACAGATGACACTCTTAGTGGCCTTAATAATTTCATGTAAACTGTTGACACTTAAATTTTCTGACCTCTGAATTTCATAGAGATAAGTGTGTACGCTTATCATAGGTTTTAGAAAACTTACACTAATTATCACTGTAGCAATATTTTACATTTTTGGATCAGAAAGTAGCAAAATATTTACGTTACTTGAATGTTCTAAAATACTTTTCAGGCTCAGAAGGCAAAATAGAAAAACCCGAAGATATGGAGTTTTGGATATGAACATAGAAAACATGGAGCTGACCCCATTAGAACAAGATGATGATGATGATGATACAACACTGTTTGATGCCAGCCATCCTCGAAGGTTTGTATTTAGAACCTGAGTGTACTTCTAGCCATAGAAGGGAAAGAGTGTGGGTGATAAGCAGTTTCTCTGAGAAAGCTCACTACTGTGTTTCATATGCATAGTTGGAGAAGGGCTGTCAAGATCACTTGAATTTTAAATGGGCAAGAATTTAGTGGGCAAGAAGATAAACACCATTTGTCTTCAACATGTGGGTTCCAGAGAAATGCGGAGGAAGGTAGGATATTTTTGTTACAAAGAGTGTCGCTGAAGTTAATGTTAAGTCAACAGCTAGCTTTTATCTTTCTCTTTTCTTTTTTTTTCCCTAATTTAAATGCTCCTCAGTTTTTCCTGTGTATTTTCACCTATGAGTTCTGCTTCAAGCAGCTTTGCTTCATTCTGCTTTCTTATGGCTAAGGTAGTCAGCAGTTGGTGATGATCCTGCACCAGATTTTACATTTGGTACTGCTGCACTGAAAGATTCATGTTCTTAAGCTATTCTCGGAAATTTTGTAGATACAGGAAGATTTTGTTGTATTTTGTTTGAACTTCCAAACCCAAATTTTGTTTGAGCTTTCATTCTGTTTCCTTAGTGTCCTTAAACATAATAAATTAAAATTTAAATTTATGCAATTCATACTTAAATTTTTCCTTATTGAGTAATGCCATCACATTGCATGTGTGAAGATGCAGGAAAAATAGTTGATGGGATTGTCATAGCTCATAGTAAGGGCTATTTGACTATTGTCAAGTATCAGAAGAGATCAGATGAGTTCTTCCAGTCACAGCAAGTAATTGATTCACACTGCTTAATGTGAAATCATTCAAATCTCAAGCAAGTTGGATAAATGCAATACATGATGTCTCGGATTAAAAGTATTGGAGTACTGAGTCAGGTGTTCTACAGTTTATCAGGAGGAAATTTGTATGCAGTTCCGGCACTTGAAGAGAAATGTTCAGTCTTCTTTAACTTTGTCGCCTTTGTCGCCTTATATCTTTCTGATTTAATTGTTTTCATAAGTTGAAGCCTCTCTTGTTTTTTTCTCTCCCATACAATAGATTAAAATAGCTATAGTATCTGTACTTAGCATTCCTCTGCATTTTATAATTATGTGACATTTATCATTACCCTTTGTTACTAGTCTTGTTCCAGTACATATATATATATTATACATATATAATATATATATTTACATATGTGTATACACTCACACATATGTAAAATATAATTGCTAATTGTCACATTATATCCAAGAATTCCCTCAATGTCTTCCTTAAATCTTTTAGCTTCTCTTGTAATTCAGCATACTTGTTGACGTTAAGGTATTTGTTGACAAGTTAACGTGATACTCTTTATAAATGCTTATTTACAGGAGTATCAGCTATATTTTTTAGCAGGAAGTAAAATGATAATCTAGCTAGTCATCATTAACAAACAGTATTACACAATTGCAACTTTCGGAGACCCTATTTCTGATTTTTCTGCCTTCCTGTTTCCTAAACACTTCATTTTGAAGGAGAAGAAAAATTTGTTGAAGTATTTAATAGTAGAAGTATCTAAACTGTTGTTTCAATAGTGCTCTGAAAGTTTGTGCCTAAATTATTGAAATTCTTGTTTTGATACTGGGAACTCAGGAAAACAAGGACTTCAGTTAGATTTGGTGAAGATGGTGAATTTTCTCTGTTTTTGTATATTGATACCTTCCTGTGTTCTCTTTTATGGGGAGAAGCTCATAAAATTTTAAGAGCTACTTTTTATTTGAAGTAGTGTTCATGGGTAGGAAGAAAGCAGGGCTGAACAATGTGAATTTACTCCACAAATCTCTGTACAGCACCTTGATAAAATGGTGTTCAAACTTTGCAAAGATACATCCATCATTGCTGGGAGGATAGTTTGAAAACTAGAGTGCTTGAATTTTTTTATTTTTTTAATCTTGATTGGGAATGTACTTTATAAAGTTAATTTATTGCACCCTTGTTTCAACCTCTTTGCATCTGAATTGAAGCTTAGTAATCAGTCTTCACGTTGCTGCTTAAGTACAATGGCCAAAGGGAATACAAAATGCCTAAGTACGCAAAGAAACTTGATGCTGAGGACAACATCATGAAAATGATACTCACATATTTTTGGGAGATGTCATTACACTTTGTTCTGACATTTATAGTAATTCAGAGTTATGGTTGATTGGGGTTTTTTTAAGATAGCTTAAATACATAGTCAGGCCTGGAACCTGGGAACAAGGAAGAGAGGCTTTTGGTAAATGAAACTTTTTTGAGTTTAGTGCTTTGTTAAGTAAAGAACAGTTGCAATGTTACTCTACTTAGACTCAACAGTTGAGCTGATTTAGTGCTTAAGTTTCTTTCCCTTGTAATGGAAGGCACCAAAAAACATAGCAGTTACAGGAAATTCTTATCTCCATGTTAATTTATATTTGTTAGTAACACCAAAGTAGTCAAGTTTTGGTATATATATAAAAGTATTGTTTTATATATAAAATATGTCTTTATTCCTAATTTCTTTGTGACCTGTTAAAAGACTGTAGTGGCACCTGGTCTGCTTTCATTTTTCTTGCTTGCAAATATTAAGCTTTTTTTAAGGTAATACTCTACTCTAAATAGTATGCCTATATTAGAAATCCCTGTAGGCTTATTTTGGGTTAGCTGTTAACTGTATTAGACCCTTTGCAGGACTAGGTAGAGAAACTGGCTTCTCTCCTAAAAATCACCATAGTAATGTTAGTATACTGGTGTCCAGATACATTACTGCTTTCAAGGGTTGCTGTTTTCTTTCAGAGCTGTATGAAAAAAGGTCCCGTCCCCACTGCCCTCCGCTGTAGCATAGACACAATTTAAGTGTACTCCCACTGTCATCATCATCCGTGTTAATAGTCTCTGTGATGCAGCTGTTTACCAAAACAGTGGGGTTTAGCCAGTTTGCTCAATAGCTTATTATTAAATGCCCAAGTGTGAAATTCTGGCCTTTGGTCTCTCGAATACAACTTTACATACGTGCTAACAGAGGAACAGTATACTATTAGCACATGTTTGTTTTTCAAATTTATATCACACTACTAGTTTACAATCCTCATTTTATGACTTCACATAGAACCTACTTGCTCAGTGCTGCAAGTCACAAGGAGAGAAATTTACTCAATTTATTCCATAACTGTATTCCATAACTGAAATGCTACTAAGACTTGCCAGAGCTCAGTAGGAACTCAGGAGCCTTGAGGATTCAAAAATACATTCATCATGGTAAATCCCTTTTTATTTTTGTAAATGAGTTTTCTCTCTATTTGGAAAGGTTAAATGAATGCAGGTTTATGGTACTTTGCTTCACAGTAATATGGTAACTATGAGTTTTTCCAGTCAAATTTAATGATAAAATGTCATGTCTCTCTGGGTTCTTTCATAATGTGTCATCTTTAAAAATGTAGGCTAAATTCACCTTGAAACAGGGCATTCAGATTAATGCATCTGTTTCTTCTATTGTAGAGAAGTACGTGCCTTTCATTGAAAGAACTTAATCTTAGAACCAGAGAAGGAGACTGCTTCATGGGAGAAATAAGAAGCAAGAGGGTATGCAAGTGGGGGGGAACTAATTTAATTTGTGTATTTTGGCATCCTTAATATCTTGCAATAAGTAATGTATCAATTTGTTGTATCTTTTTGTATATAGAGATTCTCAATATGTAGCTTAGGGGGAGAGAGTACTAACTGTGATAAGATAAAAACCTATTTAAAATGGAGAATCTTTGTAAAACAGGGTATTTTTTGCTTGTTAGAAGTCTTGTATGCCATTAAGCATGGTATACACTTTTTTCCTACAGTAACTTGGAATGTTAATTTTTTCTTCTGATATTAAATTGTAAGTAAATAAAGCCACTGTGGAACTTCTCAGAATTGTTAGAACATGACTTTAATTGAGTAGATGATTTATTGTTTACCAATAAAAAGCCAAACCACTGCCTTCTGTGTTGAGAATTTAAACAACTGAATTAACATGTTTTGTTCATGTAAACTTCAGTGAAAAAATAAAATGTGTTTACAGTGCTCCTAGCATTTAGTATGATGCTCCAACACTATACATTTTAAGGATACTTGGGATATTTATATAATTATGCAAAACATGGTATTGCAACATCTTCTTGCTGTGGAGATTCTTGATTGCAACTGTTGAGTTAATTTTTTGTGAGATCTGTCTTCAACTTGTGTGGACAGATGTGGCTCAGTGACTTTAGGATCTTGCTGTGTGATGTCAGTATTCAGACCAGTAGTGAAGCAGAGGTAAGCCTTTGGGAAAATTCTAAATATTCTGTAACTCTGAATTGAAACACTGACATCAGAAGCAGCTGTTACTGAAATGTGTGGTAGTACTTTCATGAATGTAGTCGACACAGAGCAGATCTGTTTAGTTTTTGGCTAGTGCCATAAAAATTAGAACAGTCTTTAAGACCTGGAAGATACACTATTTAAAATGTGTTGCAGTTTCCACCATAATCCTGATAATGTAAACAAAATGTTCAAATTCTAGTTTAGAATTAATGTGTAATTTTTTATAATTCCTTATATCCATATATTTCAAGGCATAAGCTTTCTACAGCAGTATTGGTAGGGGTGACTGTATCCTAAAAGTGCCTGAGTTATGGGTTACAGAGAAAGAGGAATAATTTTTCCTGATTCTTCACCCTCTTGGTGTTTGAACAAAATTGGAGTACCTTTCTTTGAGGTCATTTCAACAGTGACAGGGTGGAGAGGGAGTCTGCTGTAGATTTTCTTTACTTCTGCCAACTGATCTGTTATATTGAAACCTTCTTACTGCACTAATAATAGCTCAGATGAGGTCAAATTAGCCTCCCAAGGTAATTTTCACCTACAGCTGCCCACGTGCCACATATAGCTAGGAAATAGATTGTATTTATAATAAATGTAAGGTTTTATTTTGCTTCCTGTTGTATCTAACTTTTTCTGCTTGCACAAAGATAAAAGTGAAATGGAAATACAACACTAAATCTTGGAACTGCTTAGTTGAGGAATCTAGAGACTTAGTAAAGAATAACTGGGTTGTAGACTGCAGGTGAGAGAACCATGAATTATAGAAGGCAAAGTATGCTGTTTCCATATATAGAGGGGACCATCAATGTTAAACTAAACATAAGTGAAATCTTTCAGAAGTATAGACTGTCTTCCTGACATCCTGGAATTCAAACCTGTAGAATCTTCCTAGGCTTTGAGCCACTCTGAAGAGGTGTTATGCACAGATATTTGAACTGTTTAAGCAAGTTAAAATCACTGGAAATGCAATCAATCTTTAAGCTCTTGTATATGCTGCAGGTAAACTTTGATGTTTTCCTGCAGAAAAAAATAAAATTGAGCAGATTATTTATGTTTCCAAACAAATTTTGTGATGGAAAATTAAAACGAGCCACAAATCTTCTCAAAAATTTTATATAGGCTTCTTTCACCAATGCCTCCAAAATTATGAGGCTCAATTTACAGGAAAACCATCTGTAAAGCAATTATACGACTGGTATGGAGTTTTAGGAACAGTTTTGATTTCTGATATGTCCAATACCATGTGGTTGATGGAGCAAGCTTCCTTGGCCTTCCTTGCATCCAGCGCAGTTCAGGTTGGATGTTGGTGTAGTCTGGGTTCAAAAGTTATGCCAGTTCCTTTTGATACCTATTTGTATCAATCTAGGTATATGGGCACTTTGTTTATCAATTTTCTTTCCTAAGTTTAGTCCTGTTTAATAGAAACATTCATTCATATTAGCTTCAGAAAACTTGGTCGATAAAGACAGAGGGTGAAAAAGTACACATTCTCACCCAAGCATTTAATTGTTCATGTTTTAAAGAAAAGTTAGTTTCAGTTCACCAGCTGACTGGATCATGCATTGTATAAAGAAGTACTCATTTTTAAGAAACAAATTCTTTTTTACTCCACAGCTTTTTCTTAAAAAAAGAAAATAAATCCAGCCAAAAGTCTGTAGGTAAGGTAAATGGCATTTATGAAAAATCTTAAAGAAACTTCTTCAAGAGATTACATTATTGAAAGGTCTAATTGCCACATTTTGAGCCTTGGGAGATTTCATAGGGAATATGTTTGCACTGGTATTACTCCTTTTACCTGCCTTGGGCATCGTCCAAAAAGAGATGTGTGACTTTGTAGATTTCTATTCAGACCACAGTCATTTTTATTCTGTGCTCTGATAGAGTCTAAAAGCCTCTCATCTTTCTAAACAGAAAATACAGTTTTTCAAAGATAAAGTTTTACAACTTAAACCAGCTGAATCAAAGCAGACATATACATCAGCATTTTTGTGATGTTTCTGAGAGTTAATAGTACACTTGCAGTAAGAAGATTGCTCAGATAGGTGGTGAAATTTAATTTAAAGTTTCACTGTCCAGTTTCACTGTGCATTCTATAAGATCTTTAATTTTGCCTTTCCTGATATGAAATCTAAATCTTGTTTCTAGTAATTTTAAGCCTATTGCACTGAAACTACAGTGAAGGGTAAAAAGAGCTTTGTTCTATTGCAGACCTGCCACTTCTTTCAAGATCATTTTATTGATCCATCTTGTCTGAACAAGACACCCTCAGTTTCTTTTCTCTTCTATTAGTTTTGCATTGGTTTTCGGTAGGAGGGGATGCTACAGGGGTGGCTCCTGAGAGAAACTGCTAGAGGCTTCCATCATGTTCAGCAGTGCCAATCCCTGTGTCTACAAAGATAAACATGCTGGCCAAGCCTGGGCCAGTTAAAAATGGTGGTAATGCCTCTGTGATAACACATTTAAGAAGAAAGGTAAACAAAAAATTGTTGAGCAGTTTTAATTCCAGCCAGAGGAGAGCAGGATGAGAACATGTGAGAAGACCAACTATGCAGACCATAAGGTCAGTGGAGGAGGAGATGGAGGAGGTGAGATTCATCTGCAGGTTGTGATGAAGACCATGGTGAAGCAGCTGTGTCCCTGTAGCCCATGGAGGTTCATGGGCATGCAGAGATCCACCTGCAGCCCATGGAAGAGCCCTCACCAAAGCAGGTGGATGTCTGGGAGGGAGTTGTGATCCTGTGGGAGATCTGTGCTGGAGTAGCCTTTCCTTGAGGGACTTCAACCCCAGGGAGGAGTGACCCGTACTGCAGCAGTTTGGGGAGGATAACTGCCTGTGGGGTGGACTCACATTGCAGCAGTTTGCAGAGAGCTGTTGCTTGTGAGATGGAGTGACGTCAGAGAAGTTCACGGAGAACTGGGAGAGTCCCCATGATGTATCAGTGGAATGGCTTCTCTTCCTGAGGAGCAGGAGAAGCCACAGGAGATGAGCTGAATATAATCCCCATTCTATGTCTCCTTGCACTGCTGGGGTAAGAGGTAGAGCTAAGAAAGAGCCAGGGGTGGGGTGAAGGTGGTTTTAAGGGCTTGTTTTACTTCTCATTATCTTGCTCAGATTTTTTTTTTTTTTGTAAGTAATAAATTCACCTAATATCCCTAAGCTGAGCCTGTTTTGCCCATGATGGTATTTGATGAGGGGTCTCTCCTGGTCCTTATCTCAACCCCTGAACTCTTTGTTATATTTTCTGTCCTGTGTCCAGCTGCAGAGGGAAGTTAATGAACAGCTTTCTTTGGTGCCTGCCATTTGGCCCAGGTTGATCCACAACAACCTCCCAAGATAGTTTTTCACAAGCCTGCTTAGTATGCCTGCAAATCCTGCATCTAAGTCATCTATGATGACATTGAAGAGTACTGGGTCTGGAATGGAGTGCAGTGGAACCCCACTGGTGTCAGATCCCCAGTCTCATGTCACCCTATTCATTGTCACCCACTGTGCCCAATCCACGAGCCAGTTGCCCTGCTTGTGATGATGTGTTCATCCAGCTGAGTGCTGGACATTTTGTCCAGGACACTGTGAAAAACAGCATTGATGACTACTGAATCCAAAACTATGATTACATTAACTGTCTTCCCTTGATCGATGAGGTGGAGAATCTTGTAATGAATGGGTATCAGAAGGACTTTCTCCTCATGAACCCATGCTGGCTGTGAATGATGACTGTGATGTCCTTCAGGTATTTTTCAATAACTCACAGAATAATCTTCTCCAGATTTTGCCAGGCATTGAAGTGAGACTGACAGGTGGGTGATTACAAGGGTCATTCCTCTTGCCCATCTTGAAAATTGGGATGTTATCCAGCTTTCAGTTATCTGGGACCTTCTGTGATTCTGTGTTTCTATGAGTATATGCTGATGGAAACACATACAAAGGTTGTGCAGCTGTCATACTTTTGGTCTTGAGTTGTATAAATAATTTCCCTTCTTCTTCTATCCATATAAAAGATAAGTTACTAAATTTTCAATTTTAGCTCTCTAAATAGCTTCAGTTGACTTAGAGCCTTAGATTTTGTAGCAGCTTCAGAACCATTTGATACTAGAAAGTAAATGCAGGAAATAGGGCTCTAAATTTAATATGGCTATTAATAATGGGTACATTATTATGGGTAATTATGTACCCATAATTAATATGAGTACGCATCTGCTTTATATCTGCAAGTAGGATAGATGTTCTAGGCCTTGTTCTGTCCAAGCTGGACATGACAGCATTCATTTTCCCAGAGGCAATGTAAGACCAGGGCTTATTTGCCTGAGCAGCTGTGGTGCTTCTGGTCCAGTTTTTTATGTTTTCCACTAACATACCATGAAATACCTGAACGCCAGTAGCAATATTGATTTAACTGAAGTATTTGTAGTCTTTTGGATATAAGTAGTGGATAGTCATTAAGATTTTAATTTATAATATTGGCAACTCTAGCTGTCCCCAAGAAAGACCCTTAAATTCACTTGTGTTGGTGTAAGTTTCAAGAAAAAGAAAACTAAAGGAGGACATATTAAAAAATTGTAAATCATAAAATATGGTATTTATTTTTTTATTTGAATGCAAACTCTGTTGTCCTTGGTGCTGATACATGTCTTCAGTACCTATGAAACTGAAATATTTCCCTCATTTTTTAATATTGTAAATGCTGTTCTGCCCATTTGCATTACTAGATACCATAAATAAGAAATAAAATAATTTGTAATGTTTCAAATTTTAAATGAAAATTTTAAAATTCATGTTAGATTCAGTTTTGTTTTCTTTCTAAATTAATAAAAGGGCAAAATTGTGATTAAAACCACAAGTTTTGGGGTTTTAGCTGTGTGTTGTTGCTGTGGTAACTGTTCTGTCACATCAACTGTGGTCTTAAGTACAAAGTATAGTGAAAAAAATGTACCAACGCCCCTTATACCAAGGTGTGAGACTTGTCTTGAATATGACATTCCACAGCAAAATCTTGTTGAAACATTTAGGATTGTCTTTTGTTTCTTTTCTTGCAGCAAACACAAGTCCAGTTTTGGGTAGCATATGTACCATTCTGCAGTGAGCAAAAGCAAGGGAAGGCTAGTGTGAATATGTTTTATTCAGCAAAGTTAAATCTACAGCTTCGCAAAATCTTTCTGTGGTTAAATGCAAGATGATAATAATTTCATATTTTCAGAACTAATTTGAATATTTTGTTCAGAAACTACTTAAAGTCTAAGACTGACAATGGACTACAAGCCTTTTATGTAGAAGCATTATAAACTTGGCTAATGCTTTACTATGAAGTTGCAATTCTTAATGGGTGAAAGAAGAGAGCATATGCTTTGTCCAAGGTTAGCCCTTGATCAACCACCATTTTGGATTGTTAAATAGACTGACCTATTTTGACTGTTGCTGCATGTGTCAATAATGTCCTTTGCACTTTTCAAAACTGATGACACTTAATCCTAGAAATATTCGTTGCAGACTTCTCAGGGACTCTATGCCCATACACTGAAAGGCAACATCCCCTTAAAAATTCTGCAGCAAGGCTTCCAAGTGTGTCTCTTTTCTTCCTAGCTAGTAATCAGGAATCTAGTTCCTATGTTGCTATTTAATCTCAGTAAGAGGTTATATGGAGGATATAGATGTGTTATAAAACTTAACTAGCATGGCAAAGTAATATTTTCTAGTTACTTCCACCATCGTGAAGTTTACAGAATAAACTGACTCCAGCAAGATATTCACTGGAGTGTTGATTGTGGGAAGATGAGAGTTTCCCTTGCCTGTTGCAGAAATACAGGAGGAGGGTCAACATTCAGCCTGTATTGCCTGAATCTCAGTAATTCTGTTACCAACTATGGCAAAAACAGAAGTGTTCATAGGCTTTTCCCCTGAGGATATTTCTGAATAATATCAGTGATATATCTGACACAGATGTGTGGCAGGTATCCTATCATCATTGACAGAGCATCCGTCTACTAACATTACCAGCCAAAACCAAGTGCCAACTTTGTTGGAGTTATTGCCAAACAGTGAAATGTTCCTTCTGAAATACGTCACCTGACACTCTGCTACTAGCTCTGGCTAAGATGGCTGCTAGCCCAAGACTCTTTTTTTTCTTTATTTTGACTGTTTGCTGTCAGACAGCTTGGACTTCTCTTCAGCAGCAGTTCCTAAGCTGAATTGTAATCAGCCAGGCTTCCTCTTCCTTATCAAGCCAAGCACTCAAGAAACGTATTTGATTTAGGATTTTGTGGATTTTTCCCCAGGGCCAGTGCAACCCCAAAAAGGTCCCCTCTAGCCATTGCGTGAAGCTGCTGTGAAGAAAGGTTTAGTCAAAGCAGGCAACCTCTGTAAGCAACTCCTACTAACATGAGAGGACAGTAGCCTTCAGTTATAAACAACTATCCGTCGAACATGGATGAACTGCTGCTAATATATTTTGTCCCCTTTTATTGTAAGTAAAAGTACACTTTTGGCACTTTTAGCAATAAAGTAGTTGCATGTTACAACATACAGGTTTTTTGTCTTAGGAAGACATTTGTTTTCTTTCTATCTGTGACTTGTAAATGCTGCATTTTATGATGTTCTGCTGTCAGATTCTCAAAAATGAGAGGCTGTGTCCAGATCACTTAAAGGAATGTGAAATGAAATGGACTGCAGTGGAATATGAAGAGGCCTTTGAGGACTCATGAAAGGAATGGAAAGGTGAACCTGCTTGCATAGGTATCATTCAGAGGTGCTGTTAATGATTATATGAACCAATGATTGCATTTTGCTGGACTATAAACATTTCCATGTCTTGCCTTCTTCCTTCTTTCCTCCTTCCTCTCTGCCTTCCTTTCTCTTTCAACAAGGAAACCCTCTTCTGTTGCTCAGTAAGTGCTGACAAGGAAACATATGCTTCCTATGAAAGGCTTTCCCAAGCACAATCACTATCCACAATCAAAGTCAACCTGCCAGACACCAGACTCTGGGTTTCCCATCCCTCATGTGTGCATGGGAATGCCTGGGGGCTCAGTTCATGGTCACCTGGCAGAAATTAGGGACCCACTATTTCCAATAGCATTGATGATTAGAACTGGAGCCATGTTAACCACTGGAACAGTAGTAGTAAGGTAATGCTGTTGACAATGTTGTAGTTGATGTCTCATGTTTGGAACAGATGCCAATTTATTTCAGGAGACAACTGCTAGAGTTCTGACATGATACACAACAGTATTTACAGCCAGTATCTTCATGTGAGTGTGAATGAAACAGTTCTATTGAGACACTGCTATGACCTCACTGTTCTTTTTATTGAGACTGCAGGCTCCCTGTGTTCGTCACTGGATTTCTTTCTACAGGCCTGCATGATACGTGTCCTGAATTCTGTGGCACTTACACTAAATATTTCAGCTGGTGCCACAGATCTTTGCTGTAACTACAAGATCTTTGTTGTACTACATTACACACAGATCTTTGTTGTACTACATTAACTGCCGTATTGAACTACTATGAAGCTCATCCCTTCAAGGTTAGTGTTGCCTGCTTCAAGACTGGAAGAAAAGCCTAGAAGATGGAGGCTGCTAAATTGAATAGAGCACCAGCTCCAAAAACTAGCTCAGGAATGCAACTTCTTGCACCCAGAAATTTATGGGTACAGAAGTTGAAGGAATCAGCCTGTATACCTATATATTTTTTTAAATGGTAGATGTAGGCTTAAAAACTGCCAGGTCAAAACTGCTCAGATAGCAGCTTAGTCTTTTTTTTTTTTTTTTTTTCTCACCAAGTTGCTGCAGATTGAGTGACTGCCTCTCCCATGCTTTACTAGATGTCTCTTGAAATTCTGCTTGGTAAAAGCTCTACCTTATCTACTTCCACCTTGTCAGTCATGGCAGTATACTGCCTCAGTGAGATGCGTGTGGTCATTGAAGGTAAATGGGAGGTAGACCTTAAAAAACCAAGGTAGATGAGAGAGGAGCTGATGAGTAGGTGAGTTGGTAGTGAAAAGAGGCCCAGAAAAGACTTGCCCAGCTTAAAGCGAATCTTGTAAATTTTGCCTTAAATCATGCCTTCTTCATCTCTCTTTAAATCTTGATTTAGTGGTCCTTCTGTGGTTTATTATTGTCCGTGTAAGTGAAGATATATTGGTATTTTTCCATGTGGGAACATTTTGTGTGTACAGTTTAAATATGTAGCCTAAATAAACCCTAGAAAATAATGTCTAGATGCCCTATACATAGTTACTCAGGCACGCGCAGGACATTGGCTCATGTTTATGACAGATTACTTTTTATAAGGTGAATGCATCTGTGTTAGCTCATTTTACATAGTTATTAGCACAGGCAGGTGGCAGATAATAACATTGTTATTTAAAAATTAGATTTGTTGTGAAGGAACAGTCTAGACATGATGGTTATATCTCATTACAATATATTTAATTCTCTTTTAAGGAGATAGATTCTTCTACATTGACAACACAGTGTGCTAGGAGGAGATAGGGTTTACTTACAAGCTGTGTAAATATTTACCTCTAGAATAGCTGCATTACTCACAGCTTTGCCTCACAATCTTCTTACTAAGCAATAATATTGATGCTTGTATAAAATGAATAAAGTTACCAAAACACTTATTCATGTGCCTAATTTCCATGGAGGTCAGCTGGATTTATCTTGATGGCTAATGTCTGTGCTTAGCTTGAAGCATTTTAAGTTGTAGCAATGGAATTCCAGTTTGTCTGGAAGAATCAGGTAACTAGATCAGGTCGCTGCAATGCCATTCCCTGTTGAAAGTGTGCAGGCTGTGTGCATACCCTGTTCATGTCAAGGAATTACGTACTTAGTACTAAGTGAGCCTTATGACAGATCATAGAGTTCCGACTTAATCTGAAGTAGGTGTACTTAAATAAAAATTTGCAACATATGAAGAACTTGCTAACCACTTTGATTACACGTGTTGCTCCACAGACATTCAGAAGGCCAGAAGCTTCAGTGTACAAAAAAGAGGAACACTTACTCAATTTAAAATTTACAGCTACATATTTAATGGTAGTATGCAGTATCAAAAAAATTAGTTACATGTGTTAAACATTATTCTTTGCTTTTCTTTAATCAGTTTTTACAAGATAATAGGTTTTTTTATATTGTCAAAAAGAAATTAATTTGCTTAAAGGTTCTTGTTTGCTACGAACCTCTGTATAAGACAGAGGGAAATATTTACTTGAATTCCTTAATATCTGTTTCAAGTTATCCTCACCATTGCCATAAGGTGGTGTTTTTAGTTTTCATGATCAGAAGTTTGGGGGGTTTCTGCTGGCTTTCATTTACTAAGAGTATCAATGGTCTGGTTTTACACACTTGCTATTTTAAATCTTAAATTTTAAATATAAACTTTTTACAATAACATATTTGATCATTTAGTGGAGAATTGATTGTTAATATTTATAAAGGCAGTATTTCAAACAGAAGTCCTCTGACCCTTGTTGAGTTCTTTCATGGTTTGTATATGTGCTGATTGCCTATCAAGCAGTTAGAATAGGTGAATTTACAACAAAAGATCAAGTGCTTAAATCTTTGGGAAAATACAGATTTTCTCAGCAACCTTATTTTAATTCTCTACACACATAATGATATTATTAGTGACTGTGTCTTCTTTTTCTTTCCACAGGATTCTTCTTGTTTACTGGAGGATGGAGAAAATTAATAAATAACCTTTCATTGTACTGTTTTCCTTACACATTTGCATGATTTAGGTCATATTCCAGTTTTCAAGTGTTTTTCTACATAAAGAGTGACTACTTTTTCCTTAGTTTTATTTCAAGACACCCACACCAATTGTGTCTTAGGCCTTCAAATGAATAAAAATCAAATCAATTTTCACAGAAACACCAGAAGTTCTTATTCTCACTCTACAGTTAAGGCACCAAGACCATGAGAATTTAAATTTTTACTGGTTTTAGTAAGTTTTCTTCAGTTAAAACAGGTAGAGATGATTTTCCAGGGTGTTGAAGCATTTCATATGTTCTGTGTATATGCTGTTTTTTTTATTTTTGTGTTGTATGAGTTTTTATAGGCCCAGAATCCTAATTTGATTGATCAGCAAATGAGAACTACATTATGAATGGCAAAGTGGACACATTTTGAGTTAAAAGATTTCTTTGACCTCACTTGGAGACTCAGTGGCAGATCTTGGAGTGGAATCAGTTTCTCTAGAGAATTGTTCAATTTTGTTTCTTTTTTCTTTTAGGCTTGAAATAAAGCACATAGATATGTAATTTCCGTGCACCGTGTTCTTATTTGAAAAAGCAATTCTTGTAGTATTGTAAATTTCTGAAGAGTAAAAATGTCCTTGTAATAACACGGTTAACATTTTTATTTTCCCTCAACTCCAGAATTCTGTTTCTTTTTCATGAAGTATGGGCCTAGAAGAAATTTTCATGACATTCAATTACTGAAGGCAAGTCCAGTATTTTGATTGCACAAGCTTGATCCTGTAGTTCCAATAAACCCTAACATTTTTTGACTCAGCAGGGCTGGAACTTTAGGAAAACCTTCATTTCTGTTTATGCTCTTAAGTAGCAGATGGGTCTTAAGAGATAAATGTGGCAGTGGTTTAACAAGCAGGTCTGAGTTCAACAAAATAACATTATATTATAATCACTAATAGTTGGTTTTGTTTCAAAGACCTAGCTGTAGACTATTCATAGCCTAGGCAGAGTTTTAAGAGACTCCCAGATGAAAAATGAATCATTAAACATGAAATACTAAAATAGAGCTGAATAAGCAACCAAAATATGTTCTTGGCAGCAGAGATGTCAGGAATTCTATTGGATTTTTTTCACTTCTCTTTTTCTCTGCTGCATCTGTTTGTGATGGGAGAGGAAATGAGAAAATCATTACACAAATACAGTCTGGACAGGGTAACTCACAGCCAAAGTCTCAACTTCCTCCTTTCTCTCCCTGAGTGTTGGTCATCCAAACACTTCAGCTGTGATCATTGGGCTAGTAATTGGAAAATGGAGGAGGGTACATGTCACCAACATCTTTTCATAAAAATCCTTTCTTTAGGATTTTTCTCCCTTCTGAGAAGCTGTGGCCTCAGCAACAAAATGTAAACAATGGTTATCTGCTGCTGTGGAATGCAACAGGTGGATCTGTGATTGGTCTCGGGTGGATGTTTGGATTTACTGACCCTCATGGTAGAGCTGGGTCACACTCTCTGCTGAGACACAGCCCTTTGTTATTAATTCCTTTTCTATTCTTAGCTTAGCTAGCCTTCTGAGAACTTTTCTCTCTATTCCTATTAGTATCGTCATAATGTAATATATATCATAAAATAATAAATCAAGCCTTCTGAACATGAGGTCAACATTCTCGCCTCTCTCTTCATCCTGCAACCCTTGCAAGCCCTGTGACAGGTACACATGCAGAAAATTCCCCAGGAATGGGAATTACAGGGGCTGGGTTTTTTTCCTCTGTGTGTATATGTGTTTGCATGCAGAAAGGACATACTCTTCTTGTAGTTATGGTTTCATCCCCTCTCCTGGATCCCTATAATTAATATTGCAAGCACCAGATCACTTATATCGCTTGCACTTCCATATTTAGTGGCATTTCCTAGCATTTTAGCAGGTTCTGCTTAACTCATATTTTTTCATCTATTCTCTTTCTCTCTCTCCCTTCTTCCCTCACAGGGTACAGGCCTTTTTTTTATTGCACAACCCTTCATGCTTTTTAGACAATTACATTATTCTTGAAAATATTTGGCACTCTGACTGTGCCTGTGTATTGCATACTCAAGGACATGAATAAAGATTCTGCTGCCATGTTATGTCTGGCCCATGCATAAACCATATGAAAAACTTATTGTAGAATTGTTAAGAAAGTCTGTGCTATGGTTGGTTCAAAGAGATAAGCAAAATAATATGCAACTTAGGGGCTGGAAAAAAATGCAGGAAATTCTTTCCTTCTGTGCCACAAACAGACAATCATACTTATCACTTCCAGCCTTCCAAAAGTCTTTGTATGCTTTCATATCTCCTGTTCATTTTTGTCATGCCCAGATTGTCCTCCTGAGGCTTCCCAGTACTCTTGCTCTTTGAGTGCCCCTGAAAGTGATTAGTGCTACCAAAGATTGTTTGGTATGTGAAAAATCAACCTAAGTGACAATGCTGAGAAAGACTGGTCATACACTGTATGACCCAGGTCTGTGAACTACTAATTAAACACTCTAAAGATGTCAGATTAATTTTGCTAGTTCTTGCAGCCGATTCTTCAGACTGGCAGTGTCCTTTTTTGTGTCTTCCTTTATTTCTCCTTCATTTCAGGAGTGCATCTTCATCAAGTTCACAGACAACCCCAAGCTGAGAGGGTGTGTTTATCTGCTGGAAGGCAGGAGGGCTCTGCAGAGGGATCTGGATAGGCTGGATTGATGGCCTGAGACCAACTGGATGAGGTTTAACAAGGCCAAGTGCTGTGTCCTGCCCTTGAATTACAACAACCCCACAGTGCTACGAACTGCCACAGTGGCTGGAAAGCTGCCTGGGGAAAAGAGCCTTGGGAGGCTGGTGAACAGTTATCTGAACATGAGCCAGCTGTGCCCAGGTGGCCAAGAAGGCTAATGGCATCCTGGCCTGGATCAGCAATACTTGGCCAGCAGGGCCAAGGCAGTGGCTGCTCCACTGTACTCAGGACTGGTGAGGCCATACCTTGGGCACTGGTAGTTCTGGGTCCCTCAATTCAGAACACTAAGGTGCTGAATCGAGTCCAGAGAAAGGCAATGGAGCTGGACAAGGGTCTGGAGCATCTCAAGCACAAGGAAGGGTCTGATGAGGAGCAACTGAGGGAATTTGGGTTGTTTATCCTAAAGAAAAGGAGGGTCAGGAGGACCTGATCACTCTATGCAACAATCAGAAAGGAGGTTGTAGCCAGATGGGGATTGGCCTCTTCTCCCAGGCAACAGGTGACATGGTAAGAGGAAATGGCCTCAAGCTGTGCCAGGGGGGTTTAGATTGCATAATAGGAAATAAATTTTTACAGAATGGGTTGTCAAACATTGAAACAAGCTCTGCAGGGAAGTGGTGAAGTGACCATTCCTGGAAATGTTCAAAATATGTGTGGATATGGCAATTGAGGATATGCTTAAATAGTGAACATGGTGGTGATGCTGGCTTGACAGCTGGTCTTAAGATTCTTAAAGGTCTTTTCCAATCCTAATGAGTCTATGATTCCGTGGTGTAGAGTACTTCCTCAAACACAAATGAAAACTGACACTGGATCTTGTTTCAGTTGTTAGGCAGCAGGTATGAAGATGCCAGGACATAACCTATTGAGAAACATACCAGAAGAAATGTCAGACATAAGGTGACTGCTGTCTGCCCCTGTCAGAACCCAGGACATCCCTCTGGGTACCCTGGATGGCTCGAGCCCCTGGCCGAGGGCTCAAAGACCTTGGCACAAAGCCAAAGACACCTGCGGCTTCCATTTTAACCCATGGAAAAAATTACCAACTTTATATGAGGATTCACAAGCCAAGAAAGTTTAAGTAGAATGACAGTTAGTTTCTTACAAGATACAAAAATAGAATTTTAAGATTTTTATAATGGAGGTTCAGAAGCCAAGATGGAGGGATTTGGGCATGCCTTGTCCTTCTTCTTCTTCTCCTCCATCTTCTGTGTGATGTTAGCACTTTTGGATTGGTTTAGAGTAGAAACACACGGTCTAACATAGGTAATAGGTATTGGAAAATTTTTGTAAATAATGTACGTGTAGTTTTTAGTATAAAAAGGTAACACCGCCTCTGAGGCAGTCAGTGTGCCTTGGACTGACTTACTGGACAGACCTCAGCAGGTCAGGGAAAGAATGTTTTAGATAAAAAAGAATAAAAAACCTTGAAAATCACAGCTGAAGAATCCTGACTCCTTCTTCGATCTCGAGTCTGGGAAAAAGAGACTTTTTAATACCTCAGGGTCATCTCGACCACAGAAACCCCAAGACGCCTCTATTGCAAAATCTTGAAAGCTGTAGATGTGAATGTAGAGTTAACTTTGCAATGGCCTAGAATGTGCTCTAACAAATGTTTTTTCCCTCTTGAATACTCATGATAAAAAAAAAGAAAATTAAAGCCAGGCAAAAAAACCCTCAAAAGCAGCAAGTTTGTATAGAAGAATGGAATAAACTAAATTGGAAGCTAAGAAATACATTTAATTTCAGAGTTTAAAAATCATTAGGGTTTTACTGAAAAGAGTAAACATTTGTCAGTCTGAAAGGGTGGCTGATTGCTTAAATTGTAAGTACAATATTTCTTTCATCCTCAGATGCTGAAAATTTCAATAGCATTTATTTCTGCTAAGTTTTGTACATTAGCTATTCTGGATGCTAGTTTTTCAACCAAGAGGAGGAAACTTGTGCTGTAAACTCATTTTGTAAAAACCCTGAAGACTTATTCAAACTTTTAGCGGACTGTATTTATAGGAGGGATGGGCAAATATTCCGTTTACAAAGAGATGGAATATTTCTGCTCACCTGTGTTTTATTACCCTCTGACACACAGTGGCTTATCACTCTACAGAATTCTAGAATCAGACACACATAGAATATGCTGACTTTGAAAGGACTCATCTAGTCCAACTCCTGGGCCTGCTCAGGGAATCCCAAGAATCCCTGCATGGGCCTAAGAGCATTGTCCAAACACCTCTTGAACTCTGGCAGGCTTGGTGATGTGATCACTTCCCTATGGTGTTTGTAGTATAAATAAATACATAATTAAGTGAGTGGAGAGGAGGATGGATGGATGGATGGATGGATGGATGGATGGATGGATGGATGGATGGATGGATGGATGGATGGATGTTAGTTTGATCTACTCCCAAAGAGGAGTAGAAATGTTACCTGCTCTAGATGAGGATGTTGAGGGAATTTGGAAAAGGAATACTTCCAGCTAGGAGAGTAAGTCTCTGAATATATAATGCAAAATGTTCATATTTTGCATGAGAAAATAAGTACATGCTTCCTGAGCTGCTACTGTCTGTGTAGCAGCTCCGTTTCACAAGATCTGTTCTACCTAGGTTTGCAGACAGATTTTTGTGTTTGTGTAGTACAGCAGTAAAAATGAAAGAATCTGCAGGGCAGCTTGTAGGTTCAGATCCAAAATCTTTAATATGAGATCAAGTGTTTTGGGATGAAGGTCAAACATTAAATACTTAAATTATTAATTATATATTTTTACCTCACAAGAGTTTCAGTTTTTGTCAGTGTATTTTTGTATTTAATTTTTCTATTTTTTATAAATCTGAAACACTATCAAAGCAAAGAGGGAAGACCAGAATATTCATCCTTTGGATATTGTTCATCAGCTTTAATTTTCTTTCTGATTCATGTGTTCAGATGCCTGTACAGCCTCACCTTCCTAGGTATTTTTGTTCTCTGAAATGAACATTGCTGACTGCGTAAGTGATATGCAGATTGTAAACTCTTTACACATTACAATGCCTTTACGCTATGATCATCAACTCTGTCGTTTCCACTGGCAGATACTTGTGACATCAAAAGTGACAACAAGAGTTACTGGCAATGTCTGCAGTAAGCTTATAGTCTAAGACAAATGCACAGATTTTTGTAAATTGCCAGTTGCAACCAGTTTGGCAAAGAGAAATAATATCTTTTCTGAATTGCCTCTGTCTTACTAGGTGGTACTCCTTTTTGAATGATTTTTCTTGATGAACATAATGTTGTAATTTTTTATTATTTTCCAGAATTTTTTTCCTAATTGATTGTGTAAAGCAGCTGCTTTGCCTGCTTTATATCTATGCATCCACTCAATAGCGTTTCATGTTTCCTCAAGGTTTGAGTATTTTTTAATGTTTGCTCTTCCTTGTTCTCAGTTTGGCCCAGTTTGAACTGGACCCCTAGGGAAAAGGTGCTGCATAAGCAACTTTTTCAAGTATTTAGATCCTTATCGTATGTCCCTTCTAGAACTTAATTTTGTATTTGTCTTCAGCAGGAAACAGCAAAAGAGTCTGAAGATCTCTTTTTAAGATGTCTTCTATTTATTGCACTTGTCTAACAGAGATGCATGTCATGCTTCAGTTCCTTTGGAGAGCAAGTTTAATAATCTGCTATATGTTAGAGAACAAATGTTGGTTGAAGAGCCTTTGCTTTTCACCAGCAGGATTAGTAACATTAGTAAGGCAGAAAATGCCCCCATAAGCACATGTTCAAAATTTGACAGGTGTTATAAATATTACATATTAATAAAAATCCTGAGTGTCCAGCATTCTTTTCTGTCTGTAGCTATTTTTAACAACAGAAAAAATAATTTCTAATACACACAAACTATCTTGAAAAAGGGTAGTTTTTGAGCATATTGACATGAGTAGGACTAGTATTTATCAACAATACATTCAAAAAATCTTCAGTTTAATGAGAAATCGCATATAGTGAGTGAAAGGACATGGAAAAATTTGTAGCCTTCCATATAATTATCTGATCCATACATGACCATTCATCCTCCTTCCATTCTCATTTATATTACTTAAACACACACATACATGCACACTATGGCATTAATCCAGTAGCTTTCTCGGAGAATTTGCAACAGCAATTAAGACTGCATAAGCAGTCTATGTATATAGACTGAAATACTATGTATTTCCCTGAACTAGAATTTTAATTGTTTTCTATTTCTCTTCAAACAAACAAAGTGGCACTTTATTGCATATACAGTGAGGCACAAAGAGCTTTCTTGTATCCTGCCCAGTGTCCTGACACTATTTCTGCACTATTATTCAGGTGTCATGTCACTCCTGTGCTCCACTTTCAGTAAAAGTTTTGTCTACTTCTTTTGAGACTAATGAAAATTGAAAAATATCTATTATCTGCCAAATTCTGTTCCTGTCAGAGGATTTAATCTGAGGAGGATTAAATAGGACAGAACAAAAAATACCTGAAAAAAATAAGGACAAGATCCTCCATTAAGGTTAGCCTTGCAGATACAATTCTTTCCTCCCTCAGAGAAGACTTTTTTTTTGTTATAATATGTTTTTTTAACGTCATCAAACACTTGAAATAGGATTTGAGTTTTTGAGCATAAATGTCTATTGGATAATATTCAAAATGATAAATTGATCATAAATCTGAAGTATTCTTATCTCATCATTATGGAGAGTATTTTGTATTTGGATCTACATTACCAAAAAATGAGGTATTCCAAAATATGTTTTGAAAATAATACAATACATAGAAGTACACTTTTGTAATACAAATATTTTGTATTACTGGATGGACTTTTTTTGATGCAAAAAAAATCATTCCCAGTAGAATGAAACATCAAATATCTCTGCTTTTCTCTGGCTCTCAGCTTGATTACATGGTATTGCAGTGGAATTTTTATTGTAAGTTCCTGGATTTAGCCTATCTTCCCAAGGGAACAAATAACATGACCACATCATCTGCATGGGTACAAAAGTCTTTCTGCTAGCCTCTCTTAATAATGAAAATGCTGGCCCTCAGAAAGGGAGTCCTTGAAGGCATTATCTTCCTATACATAAAAAATAAAAGAAAAAAAGAGGTAGTCAAATAGCGAAGAGACAAAACAAAAAATTTAATCTTTTAAACAGAACACCGAGTGTTCTATGGAAACCAGAATGTAAAAGTTCAATTGAATATGGAATTGTTTTTACCTTTGGCCACACTAGCAATCTACATTCTATCAATCTGTCAAAGCTTCCATTATCCATGTATGTATGTATGTAGGTATGTATGTATATATGTTTATATGTATGAAGAAATTGGGAGTTTAGCCTGAAGACATTAGGAGAACAATGTTGACTTTTGTGAGGACAGCAGGTATGCAGACATCCGAATTCAGTTTTATTCCAGTGAAACTGTTAGGCTACCTAGTCACAACATCTTAGGGTTTGTGCATGATGAAAATCTCCACAGCTTTCTACCTCCAAAAATTCTTTCAAATTACCACTCTGTGTGAACATGGGATTTAAAATTATTTTCTTTTATATCCATTCTTCCAATGCAATTATTCTTCAGTAGAGAAAGCTCTTAAAAGGCAGAAACAAATTTCAAATGCAATAATAATTCACCGTACGGTGGTCTGAAAAAAACAATAGACTTTTTACAATGGCCCATACCCATAAAGTACACAGGGATTGCTAATCTCAAAAGAAAGATGTTTATTCCAAGAATATGTATAAATGTAAAGGTTAAAGACTGCTTTTGGCAGGCAATCTAGTGTGGCAGAAGAATAATTTATTTCTGAAATAAAACCTGGCAAAGAACATGGCAGATACTGGAGGTCCAGCATTAGTAGCATTGCATAATGCTCTAAAATTGACAAGGGTATAATAGCTCTGTTGGAGAGGACCTATAGTGACAATGCACTCCAAGTGCCTGACAAATTCAGGGCTGACCAAAAATTAAAGCGCGGTATTTAAGTTACTATCGTAATGCCTCTTAAACACTGACAGGCTTGAGGTATCGACCACCTAGGAAGCTGCAACTGCCTGTCTACACATACTCCACAAATCACACTGACTACAGACTGTAGTCTGTACCTAGCATCTATCACTGGCCAGGGGTATATGTACAAGTCACAAATAGGGCGGGACTGCTGGGGAATGTGCCTTGAGCTGTTTTATTTTTCAGCAGCAGTCTCATTATATGTTTATGAAAATGGGAAGATGCCAGCAGCTCATATCCTAGGCAGCAGATGAAGAACTTAATGTTACAACTTAGTTTATAAGTTTTTTGACCAATCACACAAAGCAAAAACATATTGACAGCAGTTCTATCCAATCACTATAAGCACGTGTACCTTTGGTTATTTATTTCGAATACAATAGCTACTTGTAAGCCTTAAAACACAATGCACAGTGCTCTATTATTAAGGTTCAAACTTCCTAATATCTTGCTAGATAAAATTTTCTGTAGCTTAGGGAGTTATTCTAGACAAGCATTGAAACACAAATCATTGTTCTATTTGTCCTTGCTTTTCTACTTTTTACATAATTTTTCTGCTGACTTATGGGTACTGCTTAGCTCTTATCACAGTTCTGTCTCTGAGGCCTGCCTTTTGCAGCTTTCTCAAAACCCTCTGATTTTGTGAATTCCCACAGCATCTAACGTTTATATTATGGCTGGGCTAGATTTTCTTCCCTTTTTGTTTCCAGTCCTGACTTTACCTCTCCATTTAGTCTTTCTTTTTTTCCCTTATTTTTTTTCCCTTTTTATTTTTTTTTTGCCTGAAGGAGTAAGTGATGGAGATCCTGTCATTCTCCTGATACTTCTAGGAAATGACAGCTGCACAGCTGCATTCACTGTTGATTTTGCCTAATTTCACTTTCCAGTACTTTTTTCTTATGAACTTAACTGAAAATCTGAAAAGCTTCACCGAATGAATGGTCTTTCCCATGTCTGACTTACTGAGTTATCTGAGTTATTTCTAAACCATCTTAGAGAAATCCAGCAGACTATATTTTGATCACCTAACACAGGCACTCTACCCCAGCAGTTGGCACCACACAAATGATCTGTGATTGGCTAATCATTTGATCATTCAGAACGAAATATTATTTAATCTAAAAATTTTATTAACAGAAATAATACAGCATCTCTACTGTAATTGGGGATGGCTTTCTTAAAATGCTTTGACTATCTCCTATTTCACTAAGCATTTGCTTATGTTAAAAAAAACAAAACATAAAAATAATTTTTGAAGGAGTTGGTAGTATAATAAATCCTTAGTTAGTTAAACATATTTATAAGGGTTAACTGAAAAAATAATGGTTTTCATTTTCATTTTCAGGAGGATCAGCTTATCCAATACAAGGCAGAAAAGTAAAGAAAAAGTAGGCAGACCTAGAGGATGCATTAAAGAACAGAAGGGGAAAACCAAGCCCTGATAAAGATTCAAGCTTTAAGTTATATTTTGATTTTTCTGATTCATGGTGCTCATTTAGGTATTTCTTTTCTCTCCCTTCCTTTGCAATTTCCTTTGCCAATATGGCTAATCAACACAAACTGGGCTGGGTTTTGGCACACTGGCAGTGAACAGTCTTCATTTTCCCACCTAAATATATTTCACGTCCTAAAAGGGACAGCAAGCCATCTTTTGGAATCAGTTTTCAGAACCCATTTTCTAAGTATTAAACTGGGTCTGAGAATCTCCTAAAACAGAGTTTCTGGTCCCCTAAGATTGGTTGTGTGTAGGAGTGACGGGGGTCACGCACGGTAAGGACGGACGGAGACAAGATCTCTTTCAAGCCAAGTCATATAACTTGCAGTTTATTACAAAGGGCGTGGGTGCAGGGCCCTGTTGCGAGCTGCCAGCCGCAGCTCAGAGCAGGGCTGAGAGAAGAGAGGCTTTAAAGTGTAAGAGAGTCAACGGCAAAGGTTTAGGAGCGGAGAGCATGCAGAAAGGAGGGGGTGAAGAAGTGCAGAGGGAAGACAAAGAGACAAAGAAAGAAAAGGACGCGAAGAGGAGTTCGAGAGTGAGCAAAGAGATAAGGGAAAAGAGAGATAAGAAAGCGCCAAAAGAGAGCGAAAAGAGAGCGAAGCTCCCGTTACAATACAATAAATCATCTTCAGTGTTGAACATCCAGATTCTCATTAACCAATCTACTGCAACATGCATATCTTATAACATTTCCACACAGCCTATAAGAATCACTACATTACCATACTATGTTTACGTGTTAAACCCTAAATATTATTCTTTGGGCCCCATCTGCCAAGCTGCAAGGCCTGCTCTGACTCTTAGGCCTGCCTGCTTGCAGAGGGAATTGTTTCCTCCAGGGGGGATTACATTCAACTGGTCACAACTAAGGTATCTCAAAGGTTGCTTTCATTTCAATCTCACTTATAGTTTCTATATTCTCAAAATCTTTTGCCAAGCAGTCATATTTAAAAGGCTTTTTTGTTTCATCCTCCCCAACATCTCCCCCGTTTCAATGAACAACTAAAATATTAGACACTGTCTTACTCATAATTCTTTGCACACACTGAAGTATACAGGGCACTGCTAGTAAAACTACAACTATTACTACTAGAAAAATCAAGCCTATTTTGCAGAGTTCCTTTAGCCAAGGTGCAAAGTTCCAACCATCAAACAAACTGTCTAGCCAAGATGGGTCATCTACTGTAATTTGATTAGCCAAATCCTTCGGGTTTTGTAGCTGTTTATGAATGGAAACAGAGTGATCAGATACACATATGGTATCAGAGCCTGCAGACCTGGCGAAAACAACCCAGACATTTGTCTTTGGTTGATTTACAGATAAAGCTTCACTACAAAAACTAAAAAGAATAAAAGAAACATGCATTTGCACAAATGATAACGCTCCATTCTTTTCTTGAGCTGTTTCTGGCAGATCATCTTCTCCTGATGACTCTGCGCAGTTCAGGTCTGAGAGCAAGATTGTTTTTGTTGTTGTTTTACAACCCAATATTTACTTATGAATTAATTATTTAAATGCTTAAATTTTGCTTTTCTAGATTCATCATCTGTACTTAGATATTTGCCTCAATTCTGGAACCAAAAACAATCCCTTCACATCTTCCAACACTCCTAATTTCAATGTTTTGAAACAAATTTTTTTACTAAACTGTCTAGCCCAATTTAAGTTCTCAGAAAAAGCCTTTGACAGAGTTTTCCAGCTTTATATGACAGAAGTCTACTACAAAATCCAGTTTACTTGTACTAAATTAATGTCTCCTGAATTGTAGTTTAAATAGCAAATAAAATTACACTGAATTAAGTTACAGCACATCTACTATAAAAGTAACTGCAGAAAAGAAAGGCATTTTCTTGTATTTTCTCTAGGAATTTTGGGGAAAGAGGTCTGTTTTATTTTGGTTTAGCTAGAAACAATAAAAGGAAAACCTTTCAGTCACTGACAATATGTCAAACTCCCCAAAACAGCAGAAAAATTGACAGTCATAGAAGAGGAATGGAACTCGTCAGATTTTTTTTTGCGTAAACACATATTCTTCAGTTACTTCAGTTAATTCAAGACAAAAATTGCTTTGATAAATGTAAATTTGAACACACGCTGGAGTATTCTGTCTATCCAGATGATAGGCTGCTTCTAGGTAGAAACAATAAATATGGACTTGAACAAAAAGAAAAGAGAAAGCCAGCACAGGGAATTTAAAAGATTATCATAATTAGGAGGAGTTTACAATTATTTCTGTATTGAATGTTTAATTATTTTAATAGCATTATCATCTTAATTTATGAAAATTGACACAATGTTTTCTTACCTAAATTTCTGATTACAAATAATAAAAACCATAAGTCCTCCTATTTTTAATGGAGTAGTAAACAAAGGACATGTACTTTTTGCTCATGCATAGTTTAATCTCTATAAATTTTTATTAATACAATTATTAATAAGATGATGGAAAAATATCGTTTTCTTAGATAATTAGAGGAAAATTTTATTTCCTACTGCAGCGAGCAATATTGAACAGACAAAAGGAAGTTTCTAAAATAACCTGTTGGAGTCTGTTGCCATACTCTCCCAGCCATCTGATATAATCAAAGGCAGCCCAAAACCTGTCCTCAGGTATTCCATACCTACATGGTATCAGCGAGACATGTCACATGATCTTTGCCAGTCACTCGATCAATTCTGTGTGCTTTGTTTAGTTTTATGCTTTATGTTAGTCTATCAAGGAATTCAAAACATTAAGCTGTTATTTTAGTTGAAGTACTATTGGTTATACTACAGATATCTTAGGATGCATAATTTACTCACATAAATGGAACACACTGAAAATATGAAAACAAAGCAGTGCTTGCTATGATAATATTTTGGAATACAGATTTTAGGATGTTTGTGAATGTCAGTAACATTATGAGTTTCCAGTTGTTTCAAATGCTTTACAGAAGATGTGTTCCAGTTGAAACGATATTTCTCCATTTCTGAAGATGCAATTTTTAAACTTTTCCATTCATGTAACAAATGTCTCAGTACAAAATGAACGCTCTCTACTTTTTATGTTGCTTAAAGCTATGGGGATGCTAAGAATATAAAGTACATTACAATACTAGCAGTAGAAAATGGTTATATAAGGAAATAAGGAAAATATATTGAGTATATTCTGGACTTGATTATAAACTGTAAAGCACATAATCTGGAAGTACACAAAGTGATACCATTATATTCATTAAGTAACACTAGTAAGGATAGCAGTAGTATTATTGTAGTTAAATGTCCCTGAACATTACCTCAAACAGATACATTGTAAAGCACTCACCATTCCTATGAAAATAAAAAGAAGCTTAGATGACATACTAATTAAAATCCTAGATTGCTGAATTCTTGGAGCATTTGATTGTGATGGTGTTCAAAAAAATATTTTATTACCATAAAATACCTCCACTTACCCTTAATAAATATCCTACATATGACACTACTGGACAGAAACTATTGTCTTTCTTAAATATGAATCATAAATAAAAAATCTATTCTATTTGATTTAGGTTCATACCTCTTGACAATGCCCAAGCATTTGGTTTCTCATCTGGCTGCTAAGAAATATTACAATATTTGATACAACCAGGACTTATTAAAGACAAACAGCTTACTGATGTCTCATAAATTCCCCTACAGTAATTTTGGTAAAGAACTACTTGTTTCACTGAAGTATGAACCTGTTTCAAAAAAGTCATTGTAAACTGCCAAACACTAGGAAATTTGTAAGAGCAATTCTAGTCCAACTTAGTGCCTGAAGAGCTTTTAATATGTGACTTTTTTTATTTTAAGTGGCTCAAAATTTTCACATCTTAAAGATATAAAACATCTCAAAGCTCTTTTATGTGCCCACAAAGGCTTTCATATGTATAAGAAGCTGGAAATGTTGAAGCTGTTTATTTGAGAAAGTGAAATATAGGGTTATGTTTAAATGATGGGGTGTTTAGGATATTTTTGCAGCTCTTCAATAGTTGAAAAACTGAATAGGAATTCAGCTTTCATTCTATTTCTTGTTCATTTTTTTACATGGAAACATCATCATCTCCTGATAAGTTTACAAAGTCAGATTTTACAGCTTTGTAGAAGAAACTCATCCAATTATTGTATCAACACACCTGAAAAGAATCAGAGATGTGGTTTTTCAAGGTGTTCCAATCTGTCTTGCTCTGACACTTTTTCTGCTGTACGGTCTCACTGCAATTTTGTTGACTGTCTTTCATACTGTAATTTCTATAGCAAGATCAGATGCTTTTTACCTCAAGGTGCATGGCATTTGAGCACATCATGGCTGAAGATTTCTTCTCCTTGGGCCTCTCTGCCATGTCACTGGTTTACTTCCTAAGAAGAAGAAAAAGCAGGTTTGGACAGCCCATTACCCACATTGCATGCGCAATACCCAGGTGTATGTTTTATGCTCAGGTTTGAATAACTGCTGCTATAGGAACTTGGACTAATCAGTTTTAGAATTTAATAATTTCCCCAGGGTTTGTGAAGGAGCTCAAGCTGTGACTCCATCATCAGGTAGATAAAGTAGCATCGCAAAATCAAAGATGCATATTTCTTGGAAATGGGAACTTGACAATTCCAAACCCTGAGCCATACAGCCAGAAGAAATGTATCCTTGGAGACTTAGAGAGCTGTCAGTTCTCAGACATCCTTTGGCTATTTTTAAACAAAATTTTCAAAAAAGTAGATTCCAACAAAATTTAAATGAAGAGAAGATGAAATATTATTTATCATTTTACTCAGAATAAAGTAGTTATTAGGCAGAGTTTCTTATTGAAATATACCCTTCAATCAATGTCTATAAATGTGATGAAAATTCATGGTGAACACTAGTTCACCACTTACTAGAACATCTCTAGATTAAGATGTCAAACTTCAAAGGAAGTAATTTTCTACTTAACATAAAATTATGTTGATTGCCTGACATTTTGCTGCAGAATGTTATGACTGAAAAACATACAGTCTTAACAAATTAGGAAACTAAAAGTACATAGATATGAGATGTTTCTGAATATCAGTAACTTTATGAGTTTCCCATTGTTTCAAATGCAGAGATAACCTCTGGGACAAAAGAGCCTTAGTAGAATTTCTAACAGGGAAACTTTCTGAATCATGCATGCTTTTTGGAGGCAAAGAAAATATTTCTTATACTTGCATCTTCCTACCTTCCTTCTCTAGTGTTTTGGTAGTGTCTGAGATGACATATCTCAGCAGGAGCAGCTTTGATCTTCTCTTAAGGCTGAGATGTCACAGAAAGGACAGATTTGCTGTGAATGGGAAGGAGAACATTCACTGGGAATACCAAGAAGCCTGGAGGTCTGATTTTGTTTCAAGAATGTCTACCTTTCATTGTAAAAGCATGGAGAAATCTTCACAGTCATTGAGATCATTGTGATTGCTCATATTTACAGAACCTTTTAAAGCACATGCTTGAAGGCCTTGTGAAAGGACACGAGAATTACAACTAGCAACTTCAGTTTTCACGATCCATAAGCTTTAGTTCAGGTTGAAATAAATTTATTTACCTCCTAGTGAGAAATGAAGAATAGAATAAGTACTGGAATACAGAATCTATAGAAACTGAAATTAAAAATGCATATGTTTCTAACTATGGGCCAAAATTTTAAGGACTTTAACTTTCTCAGGTGTCTTCCAAATCTGTCTAAAGTTTCATTCTAGTGTTTCAGTTTTTTTGTTTGTTTGGGGTTTTTTGTTGTTGTTGTTTGGTTGGGTTTGGTTTGGTTTTTTACTTGCTTCAAGTAAATAGCTTCAGTTTTGGTATTTGAATCAAAACTGTAAATGAAATTTTAAATCTGAAATGATGTTTTCCCTTTTTTTTAGGCAGTAAGGAAACTAAAGCACAATTAGTTCATTAGATTTAAAAATACCTTAGAAAGATTAATATTTTAACAATATCTGTCTTTTATTTGTAACTTTTGGAAAGGGTTGTGAAGAAACGTATTGATACAGAGGATATTACAACAAACCATTTTACAATGATGGGCTTCATTAAAGTGTAATTGATTTCAGTAATTTTTGCACTTCCCAGATCAAAAGCAATGATACTAACAGGTTAGGACCTAGTTCCTGTACATATCCAAAAGAAGACGCTGTTGTTTAATTATTATTACAAAAATACATTAAAATGAATGTGTTTTTGTAATAATACATTACTGCCAAAGCATAACCAAAGAGAAACACAAACTTAAACTCAAACCATACAATTAAAACTAATTTTCTTGTATGCATTTGGGATAAATTTTAAAAATATTATTCTGTCTTTTCAATATGTGAGGGCATCCTTAAATTAGACACAACAATATATGAACAGTAATCAAATTAAAAATGGTGAGTCAGTAAATGACCTACCTTATTCATACAGAACCTTTCACAAATTACTCATTTCATGGCACAAATGAAATGTATTAAACTTTCTCATTTTATCTTCCTTGGGGTAACAATAAAGAATACACAGTCCCAAAACTAATTAAAGGAAAATTCTAAACAACAGCTGTTGTGGTTTGCTCTTGAGCTTTAATTGTTTAATTTGGAATATATTTCCTATGTTTGGAAATGGTTTGTTCCATATGCCCCTGTTCAGTTTCCCTAATGGTTCTTCCCAGAAGTTGTTTACCCCATATTTTCCCGCCTTTCCTTATGTCAATCCCCATGTCAATCTCCTCTGCGCCTCCCATGTTTCCTGACTCTTCCCTGTCAGTCCTCTAAATCCTGCCCCTGCAGCTTGTCAGTTGTTTGCTACACCCCTTTAACCAGAAGATTCTATGTCAGTTATGTTGTTTCCCTTCACCCATTTGTTGATTATGCATTCATTCCTCCCTTCTTCTTATCCATTGGTTTTATGTTAATAGGAACCCACCCCATGCTCCTCCTTGCTAGCCCATGACTGATTTGTAGGTAGCCTCCTCCCTGAGACTGCCCTCGTTTATAACCTTAAAATCCCTTTAGCAGTTGTTGGGAAGGATGAAACAAGAAAGCCTGTTAAATATGACTGCTTGGCAAAAGATTTTGAGAATATAGAAACTATAAGTGAGATTGAAATGAAAGCAACCTTTGAGATACCTTAGTTGTGACCAGTTGAATGTAATCCCCCCTAGAGGAGACAATTCCCTCTGCAAGCAGGCAGGCCTAAGAGTCAGAGCAGGCCTTGCAGCTTGGCAGATGGGGCCCAAAGAATAATATTTAGGGTTTAACACGTAAACGTAGTATGATAATGTAGTGATTCTTATAGGTTGTGTGGAAATGTTATAGGATATGCATGCTGTAGTAGATTGGTTAATGAGAATCTGGATATTCAACACTGAAGATGATTTATTGTATTGTAACTAGAACTTCAGTCTCTTTTTGCGCTCTTGTACCTCTCTTCTCTCTTATCTCTCTTTGCTCACTCTTGCGTTCTTCTTTGCACCCTTTTCTTTCTTTGTCTCTTTGTCTTCCCCTGCACTTCTTCACCCCCTCCTTTCTACATGCTCTCCACTCTTAAACCTTTGCCTTTAACTCTCTTACACTTTAAAGCCTCTCTTCTCTTGGGCCTGCTCCAAGCTGCAGCTGGCAGCTCACAACAGGGCCCTTCACCCATGCCCTTTGAAATAAACTGCAAGTTATACCACTTAGCTTCAAAGAGATCTCATCTCCGTCCGTCCCAACCGTGCAATCCCCAGCAACTCCTACAAGCAGTGTTCTTCTGTGTGTCTGCCTTCGGGTTAGTTTCATTGTAATGTCTTGATGCTTCTTCCTCTGGGGAAGAATAAACATCTTGGAACTTTGCCACCAAAGTCCCTCTTTCTCTTTTTGCCACTCAGCTATGAGGAGGAACCTCTTCAGGTGCCCACCTTTGGCTAGGCCAAGTGGAAGGAGACATTCCAAGCCAGAGGCTGAATCTCTACCCTCAGTACCAGCTCAGGAGCTCAAGGCAGCGATCGGCCACTCAGTGACACCACTTGGATAAAAAGGGACGACCATCTAGCTGGTTACACGGCTTGCCCTTTCTCTTGGGATCCAGGTGCAACAGCAAACAGCAAAGCCTAATGAACTTTAGGCTTGTGGTGGTTTCATTCAAAACCGCGCAGAAACACCAATTTCATGTAGTGGTTTTGGTTCACCAGTTTGAGATTTCGCCGATTTTGAGATTGCCCGGTCTATGCACCAGTGAATGTGGTGGGTTCCAGTGCTGGCCAATCACCAGTGCATTCACTTCATGCTGTGAGGTAGGATTAGGAGAAAGGCAAAGCAGGATCAGAACTTTAAAAGGGTATAAAGAAAAATTTATTAACAGTAACTAAAGAGTAATAAGAATCAGAACAAAACCTTCAGAATACTTCTCCTCCCTCCACAACCTTTTTTTTCCTACTGACAATATAAAGAAACAAAACCTAAAATTTCAGTCAGTTTACCACCTCTAGAATAGTTCTTTTTCAGTTCACTTAGGGAGAGAAGTCCTTCTTGTTAATGTTATGGAGACTTCTCCACAAGAAAAAAAACAATGCTCTCATGACTCTTAATTTCCTCATGAATAGCAGCTCCCAGGGGAAATCTGCAATCGTGAAGTCCCTCCCATTTTCTACAAGCTTTTCCCACAGCTGTGTTTATGCGCCATGTCAACTTATGGGGTACTGTTTTAAAGATGAATTGTTCAAAAGCAAAAGTTCTCATTATCTATCTCTAAAATCATCTTCATTTCTGGGAAGAGAGATCTCATTTTTTTTCTCTTGGGGGCACAGGACTACTCTTTTCTCGTTCTCTGTTCAAACTTCTCATAAGATCACAACTACTTTAACATCTGCTTACTTAGGCATGGAGGCCTTTGCTTGATATCAAACTGAACCCTTCCTCTCCCCATGGCTTTCATGTGCTACAAGGAAACAGAGTCTTTTTTCCACAGCTCTACAAGAGGATTTTGGCCCCAAGATCAAGGCATCTCCTCATCCCTCCCATCTGGACTTGACTTCTTCGCTGACCTCAGTGTCTTCATGTTGCTCCTCTACATGCTTACATCTCAGTAATTTCTCTCATTTGAGGGAGGATTGAAGCATTGAAAGTGTTAATATCTCACCCAGGGCCTGCAGATGATCACTTGGTGTTTGTGGCGGGAACAGTGGCTGGGGCTGTGTAAGAATCGGTGGCATGGCTAAGTCTTTGGTTTTCTCTTGATTTAATTCTTTCTACAGGGTTACTCTGCACAGGCTGCAGGGCTACCTCTGGTCTCAGCCACATGATCTCAGCCATGCTGGGGCAGAGGACCTTGTGGCAAGATGTTAACAGCCGCAGCCCAACCCTGCTTTGCCCAGGGCCTCTGCAGCCTCCCCACTCCCTCTCTGCCTGGCAGCTGCTGGGGCCTGGCCTGGCTGGGACAGGGCTCGGCGGGTTCCCTGGAGAGGGGCCCGATCCTGTGCCAGAGTCTGCCTGGCCTGGCCCAGCCCCATGCCAGCCTTGTTACCTGTTCCAGGCTGAAAGGAAAAGAGAGCTTTCTCAAGATTTTTCATCTTTAACATGTGTTTTTCACAGAGACGTGGTTCCACAGACTGTCAATTACACAGAAACTTTTACATCACTTCCATAAATGCCTTCCATGCAAAACCACCAAATTGCTGTAGTCACTGGTCTGTGTTAGGGGAATGTTTGAAATCTTTAACACATTTTGGCAGTGAAACTTGCTCAAAGAAAATACTCCTGTGCCCAAACTAAAAACAGGATCTATACCCTGTAATGCAGAAACAGCTATAAATCATAGCAGTTCACTTTTTTCCTATTAGCTCTGCAAGTAACACCAGCAGAGACAATACTAGCAAACCAACTGAGCCATAGCAGTGGAACTTGATGTATTGCTGGTACTGCAGTCACACACCATGTGCATTTCCTTCCCCAAGCCTGAGTCAGATCCAGCTATTCCTGAACCCTGATCAAAGACACAGCTGTAAGGTGGTTATTTGAGACACCCTTCTTGAATAAAGCCAAAGGGTCAGAGGTTAGGTTGTTTTAGTAACAAGAAATTGTCAGGATAAGGCCAGTTATTTTCCAGCCTAGCTATATTTTGAACCTTGTTCTACAGAAGAATATTAAATGCTTATCACTTATACAGAGAGTACCATAACAGTTGCAACTAGAAACTGGCTGAGAGAGAAATCAGGGATTTGATCAGAAAGTGAGACAGACAATTTATGACAGAAGTGAGAACAAAGAAATACTGCCAGCTGGGTTTTTGCAGCATTTTATGTACTCAGTGCATACAATTTGACAAACAACCTGTGGATTTTCTCAGTTCAGTTGAAGAGAGAACAGAGACAATTTCTCCCAGGCTGAGTCTGGGAATCTCAGATGAAAGAATTCAAACAATTATTATCCCTCTTTCTTTAACCATTGTTTGTAGTTATGGCTCTTCACAGCTTGCTATTCATAGCCACCAATAATGTGAGATGTTTCTACTTTGAGATCAATCTGGTCCCATGAGACTATAAAACTTGCTGCTTCTTGCTAATAAAGAATTCTTCTTGAGCCTTCTGATCCACCTGGAGACTGGAGTCTTTCTTTCTGTCCCTGACTCAACAGCATCAACAAAACCATAAATAACAACAACAAAAGAAATCCATTAACTGGTATTCATAGTGGTATTCTACTGGAAATCCTTAATTACTGGTATTAAGGCATCAAGGTATTGATGCCTTAAGTTTTAGCTTTCATATTTTTCAGAGTCTGTACCCCTTTAGTGCGTAACTCTGAAATTCATATTAAGTGTTAATAAGTTCTCTTCACAGGGTGGTTAGACAAAATGCTGTGGTGTGTTCTTAAGTTTGTTAGTTTGCTCCCCCCATTTTCTGTATTACTTCCTGCTGCTACCCTGCCAGTTAGGTTGCTATGGAAATGAAACTGCTCCTCCCTTGGTTTCTCTTATAAAGTGAAAGTTGTTTCCTCCTTGGGGTCAGTCAATCACTCCTTTTCTCCTCCCAGGTTTCGAGAATTTTCTTTTCTCTGGGAGTTATGGTTGGCTGTAGCCCCGGAGCCCCTCCTATGATTTATAACAGTTGGTTACTTTAGTATATCAGTTATGTTTCGTACCTCCAAATATGTATTTCTATTGGATAGCCGGGTTTCCCTGCCTTCTTCCCCCCTTTTTCCCTTAAAACCCTCTCCTGCCCCTTGTTCGGGGCCATTTGCTGGGTGTTTCCCCTCCTTGTTGGTTCTTCTGTAATAAACCGACAGTTTACCCCCAGCAAGTGGTCCCCTCCTAATTTGTCTCTCACCGCGCTGCTCTGAGCTATCACCCAGCTCAGCCCAAGGCCAAGATGCCGAGGGGGGCTGTTTTCTGATGCACAGGGGCCCTGGCCTTCGCCCCTCACCAGATAGCCGGATTCCAGGGCCGTTCACGCGCCCGCGCAGTGTGGCGGACCAACGTTGGGGCCTGAAACAGTGGCTAACCACGAAAACAGGCCCCTTGGAACTGGAATTTTTAGTTTCCAGTGGGCACTGCACTACCTCGGGGGGGGCAGGCTCCGTTGTAGGAGCGGCACTCCCTGTAGGATCGGAATTGGGAACCCCCGCACCCAGAGAGGACGGTTCCGGAGATGAAAATACCCCTCCTGATTCATCGTTTGCTGCTGCCACCGGATTGGGTAAGGTCGGGCCCTGCTTTGGGGACCTTTCCGACTTTCCTCCTTGCCCTTTTAAAATTTCCCTGGGGGTGTATGCCCTGCCTTGGGGACCCACCCTCCCACCCTCTTTCCTTGAATTTTTTTTCCTTTTACTGAAGCCCCAGACTTGGGGACAGTAAAGGGGGGGGGGGGGGGGGGCAGGGGCTGGTGGAAAGTGGCTTTCTGTTGTTTTCAGGCAGGGGCTTGTACCATCAGAGGAATTTTCCCCCCTTTATAGTATTGGCAGTTCCTTTACTATAAAGGCAACTATGGGTGCTAGTTTGGGAAAATCCCAGAAGGAGGTTTATTATATTGTTAAGGGTTTACTGCTTGGAGGTGGCCAGAAGGCCCCCAAGCAAGAATTAAAATTCTTAACTAAGTGGATCTTTTCTAAGTTCCCTGAAATTTCCCCAGAACTTGCAAAACAGCTACACCTTTGGACTGCCGTTTTGGCAAAATTGGAACAAGCAGTTGATTCTGGGGAGACAAAATTAGCAACTGTGGCATTTTGGGCGAACAGAGTGCTCACAACACTCTCCTTGTCCGGGGAACTGAAGAAAAGCCCTACTCGTCCCCGTTCCCCCCATTCGGCTTCCCTTACCCCCCAACCCTCTCCCTATCCCCATAGGCAGGAGCCCTCTAGAGGGATTTTGAAGGCCGATAAAAAGCAGGGCTCCCATCCTGCCCCTGCTCCCTCTCGACCGGCTCAGCCTCCCCGTTCGAAGAGCCCTGGCCAAGCTCCTCCTCCATCCTCACCCTCTACCCCAGTTCCCAAGTCCCCGGTTGTTACCCCTAAGTCTGTTTGGTTTAGTACTGTCCAAGATGGCGACAGAGCTTCTTCTTCTTCCACTACCCCTTTTCTCTCAAGCGGCAACCCCTTCCTTTACCCTGAACACACCCCTTGCCCAATCCCCCCTCCCTCATATCCTCCCCCGTCCCGCTCGCTCCTCCGTACTCTGAGAAACCTTCAGCTCCCCCTCAAACTACTCCCCCGGTTCAGCCTCCCGTTCCCTCCTCCCCCGCTTCACTTTCGCTTTCCCCTTCGCCTCCGAATGCTGCTCGGTGGGGGGGAGGGGTGGGTGGCCTTGCACACTCCCTCACCTTACGTCATCGCCAAACCTCACCTCAACCTCCTCCAGTTTCGGTTCCAATATCCTCCCCCCGGGTTCCCACGAGTTGTCCTCGGAGTGGGGGGGGGCAGTGCCTTCGGAGGGGGGGGGGCAGTGCCTGGCCACAAGCCACAGCAAATGCCTTTGCTAGAAGCGGCCCCAGTTACCTATCACCTAGGCGGGGAGGGAACACTCCAGGCTCGGTGGGTGCCCTTAGCAGAGGCACGGATTAAAGAACTGTGCAAGGCACAGAAAGACTACTCCCGAAGATCAGAATACTTCCGGGGTTTGCTACATAATACTCTTTCCCAGGGAGATTTAGTTCCGGCAGATCTGAGGGCACTCTTCTCCAGCCTTACAAGGCCTATGGAATTCAGAGTCTGGGTGAGGGAATGGGGGAGGGAAATATCGGAGGTACTCCCGAGTCTTTGGGGTAATCCGGCCCTGTCCCATGATGCAGATGGTTTGATAATTTCCCTTGATCATCTTTTGGGTGAAGGGCAGTGGGCAGAAGGGGCAAAACAAGCCTTATTCCCCTCCCAGCTGATGGAGACGGCCCGAGCAGCTGAACGAGCTTTCTTCAAGCTGGAAGTAGTTACTTCCCAATGGGAGGATGACGAGGTTTTGCAAGGAGAGCATGAACCATACATGGAATTTATGGAGCGCCTCTACAGATATGTGGAAGCACAGGCGCTTGGGGATGATGATAGGGAAATGATGCTCCAGAGAATGGCATATAGCAATGCAAACGCTGAGTGCCGCAAAGCTATAAAAACTCTCCCTCGTAGTCCTAGACCCACAGTAGAGGCCATGATAGATGTCGTGGTGCGTCAGGTCTCCCTGTCATCACAGCCTAAGAGGGCTTCCATGGCTTTTACTGAATGCCCCGTGCAGGACTGCATAGAGGGAGAAGCTGCCCCCGTTGCCGGCCCTCCAACACCTGGGGCGGGCAAGAGAACATCGGCAACCCACCCCTGTCATCTCTGTGGTAAAGTGGGACATTGGATGCCACAGTGCCCTATGCGGCAAGACTACATGGAATGGAGGCGGAAGCGGGAAAAGGAGGAGAATGAAAAGAAAAAAAACTAGGATTGGAGCGCAGTCCCTCCCTGCGCGTGGATAGAAATGTGGCGGGCTGTTTATCACCATCCGGGGAGAGAAGAAACGAGGGAGAACCGCCGCACACCTTGCCAGATTTGACGCACCTATCGGATTCTAAACACTTTACCTGTGATATTCTGCCCAAACCTGTACTTAATACCATGTCCTCTGTTTCCCCTTACAGGCTGCAGCTAACTAGGAGCATTTACCTCCCTAGCAGTAATTTGCAGCTGGTGTCTGTTGACTTGCAACACCCGGGTCGCTGGAGGAAACTGGGACGATGCAGGTGGACTGTCGTCGGAGACACAAAGCACACACCGCGAGACATCCACATAGTCCCTGGTCTGGTAACTACCGACCGGGACCACTTCGCGGTAGGGCTGTATTGTGTCCGACCCCCGCTTTTCCTCCCTAAGGGACAGGTCATTGCTCAGGCCATTCCTGTGCCAGATAAAGACCATTGCTCGAGCCCGACAGAGAAGGACTCACCTCCGACCGTGGCCTGGACACAGTTGGTAGGGAGGGAGAAGCCCCACCTGACATGTCAACTTTCATTGGGCGGGGACAAGAAATTAGTGAGGGGTCTTTTGGACACGGGTGCAGATGTGACGATCATTCCCTCCCGGGAATGGCCGTCGCATTGGGGCCTGCAAAGCGCAGCAGGCACGATTTCTGGTGTTGGGGGCCTCCGATTGGCAAACCAATCAAAGAGCATTGTGCAAATTAAGGGGCCCGACGGGCAATTGGCCTCTATACGCCCGTTCGTTTTAGATTATACAGAGCCCCTCTGGGGAAGGGACCTTTTAGCCCAGTGGGGGGCCAAAATCGATCTCCCGACAGCTCCCCAGGTTTTTCGGGTGGTGGCCACTGAGGAGTGCCGGACCTGGAAACTGAATTGGCTTTCAGATAAACCAGTACAGGTCAAGCAGTGGTCACTTAACAAGCAAAAACTAAAGGCACTCAACGAGCTCGTTCAGGAGCAGTTATTGAAAGGCCACCTGGAAGAGACCATGTCACCCTGGAACTCCCCAGTGTTTGTCATCAAAAAGCCTAATAAGGATAAGTGGCGGCTCCTGACCGACCTTCGCCGAATTAATAGATTAATAATTGACATGGGTTCCCTTCAGCCAGGGATGCCCTCCCCAGCAATGCTCCCCCGAGACTGGGAATTAGCTGTAATTGATATAAAAGATTGCTTTTTCCAAATTCCCCTTCACCCAGAGGACGCCCCGCGATTTGCATTCACAGTTCCGTCCATCAACTGTGAGTCCCCAGCCAAGCGCTATCATTGGCGTGTGCTTCCGCAGGGCCTGAAGGTCAGCCCTGTGATCTGCCAGTGGTATGTCGCTTCGCTGCTGTCACCCATACGTACAGCCCTCGGGGATGCCGTCATTGTCCATCATTATATGGACGACATCCTTGTGTGTGCGCCCGACCACAGTCTGCTTGCCCATGCGCTTGACCTGACAACCAATGCGTTGGCTGCTGCAGGGTTCGAGCTCCAGCAGGACAAAATCCAGCGGGTGCCACCTTGGAAATACCTGGGCCTCGAAATTACAAAGCGGACAATTGTGCCGCAAAAATTGGCAATTCGGACAAAGGTCCAGACCCTAGCAGATGCCCACCAACTGTGTGGATCTTTAAATTGGGTGAGACCCTGGTTGGGCATTTCAACCGAAGATTTAGCCCCTCTTTTCGATTTGTTGAAAGGGGGAGAGGAGCTTAGTTCTCCTAGGACTCTTACCCCAGAGGCACAGGTAGCTCTGGAGAAAATACAAAAGGATATCTCGGCCAGGCAGGCCCACCGATACCATCTGGGCCTGCCTTTCAAATTTATTATACTGGGAGAATTGCCACACCTTCATGGCATAATACATCAATGGGATGTTAGTCTGAAGGACCAAGGATTAGGAGACAAGCTCTTAATTATAGAGTGGGTCTTCCTGAGCCACCATAGGTCCAAAAGAATGACACGGCCACAGGAGTTGATAGCAGAACTGATTCTCAAAGCAAGGTCGAGGATCAGAGAGCTTGCAGGCTGTGATTTCTCATGCATACAGATCCCAATTAAATTGGAATCGGGCCGATTTAAACTAAAAATCTTTGAAGAACTCCTGCAAACTAATGAATACCTTCAGTTTGCACTCGACAGCTACACTGGGCGCATCACAGTAAATCGGCCGTCCCACAAATTATTCAATTCGGGGTTTAAATTCTCGTTGAAAAAGGTTCAGAGCAAGAAGCCACTGGATGCTGTGACAGTTTTTACTGACGTGTCTGGAGCATCCCACAGGTCAGTGATGACTTGGAAGGATCCTCAGACTCAGCAGTGGGAGTCCGATGTTGCTGTTGTAGAGGGCTCTCCACAAGTTGCTGAGTTGGACGCAGTCGTCAGGGCATTTCAGAAATTCCCTGGACCTTTCAATTTGGTCACAGATTCTGAGTATGTCGCAGGTGTAGTGTCTCGAGCTGAGTCAGCTGTTCTTCAAGACATCACTAATAAGAGATTATTTGAATTGCTGAATAGGCTCGTCGAGTTAGTCTCTAACCGCGAGCATCCATTCTATGTCATGCATGTGAGATCACACACAGATCTACCTGGGTTCATTGCGGAGGGAAACCGTCGCGCCGATTCTTTAGCGGCGGCTGCTGTTTCACAGGCCCCCCTCCCAGATGTGTTCAGTCAGGCTAAAATCAGCCACCAACTGTTCCATCAAAATGCCCCTGGCCTGGTTCGTCAGTTCAATCTGACGCAGGAGCAGGCCAAGGCGATAGTGGCCACATGTCCCCAATGCCAGCAAGATCAAATGCCTACCATAGCCTCGGGGGCTAATCCCCGAGGTTTGGCAAGCTGCGAGCTGTGGCAGATGGATGTAACGCACATTCCATTTTTTGGCCGATTGTGTTACGTCCACGTCTCAGTGGATACTTTCTCCGGGGCGATCTATGCTTCTGCCCACACAGGTGAAAAGGCAGCGGATGTTCAGAGGCATCTGCTCCAGGCATTCGCTGTCTTGGGCATCCCTAAGACCTTAAAAACAGACAACGGCCCTGCGTATGTTTCCAAGGAGCTGCAAAGCTTTCTGCAGCAATGGGGAATAGTGCATAAAACCGGCATCCCCTATTCCCCTACAGGCCAAGCCATGGTGGAAAGAGCTCACCAGAGCCTTAAGAAAGTCCTATCCCGGCAACTACCGACGATGAAGGCAGAGACCCCCCAAGTCCGGCTATCAAGGGCATTGTATACACTCAACTTCCTGAATTGCTCTTTTGACAGCCAAAACCCTCCGATAGTCCGACATTTCGGCAGTCACCAGCAGCTGCAGCCTAAAACCAGGCCACCGGTTCTTGTAAAAGATCCGGAGACCTGGCAGACGGAGGGCCCCTTTGACCTGGTAACTTGGGGGAGGGGATATGCCTGCGTGTCCGCTCCCTCGGGTCCCAAGTGGGTACCATCTAAGTGGGTCAGGCCCTTCATCCCGAAGCAGGGGATCAAGAAGGAGGCAGTACCACAGGTCCGGCAGGCATGTTGGCGTCGGCGGAAGAAACTATCCCATCAATCCTCCTCATTCTCTCCAGATCTCACTCCAGTTACTGAAGAACCCTCTCCCCCAGCTTCTCCTCCACCCCTTGATCTTTTATACCACCTTTCCACCTTTTTCCCCCCGGCTCCAACCATTACCCCTCGTGAGTTTTACTTAAATTGGTTGTTTGGGGAGGAACCATATCTGTGAATCCTGCATACTTTTACGGCTCTCCTTTCATTTCAGTTTTATCTCCCCGAATGGTCTTCGAATTGACTACGCTGGCTCTCAATCCTTGTTTGTTGTTGACCGTACTGATGACCTGCGGATTCCTTCTGCCACCTGCGGAGCCGTGGGTCATCCCCCAGCCAAAAATCAACGTCTGGCGTGCCTTGGCCCAATCATTAGGACAGGACAGTATATGCCTCGACACCAGCGCAGCAGAGGACCCGATGTCGTCTTGCCTTGTGGGGATCCCTTTCTCCCCAGGCGAGTTCCCCCTTGCCTTCCAGTCTGCCCTTTCCCCCGTTTTGGCCCAGAGCTTAACTTTCCTCCCCGGTTTTGAACCCAGTAATGCCTGGAGAAGCGGAGTAGCTAGGCTCAGTCCTGCGCCCTCCGAGCCCACAGAGCTGCATCTACTCGCTTCCGCCAACTCCTCAATTTGTTTTCAGTTTGAATATAGTTATGCCCCCATATATAAGGGCAGTGAGGTGGTCCGGCAGACAAAGAAACAATATCAAGCGAGCCAGTGGTGCCGCGCTGTTCTAAAAATCATGGGCCCCACCTCTACCAAGCAGACCCCTTACGCTCTTCCCAGGGGGGTATTCTTGATTTGTGGCGATCGAGCGTGGGCAGGCATCCCCTCTGGTCTGATCGGAGGGCCGTGCACATTTGGCCGGCTGACGCTGTTTACCCCCAACATCACCCAAATTATCAATTGGAAAAGGAATAACATCACATCCGAATTGACCAGATCTAAAAGAGATCTTAAAGATCTCGCTGAGGATTGTGATGATAAAGTTACCCATTGGTCTCATTCTAAATCCTTCGCCTTTACCATTTTATTGCCATGGTTATCGGTGGCGAAATCTCTGGGTGAATTGGGCCGCCTGGAGTGTTGGGTGGTTAAACAAGCCAATTATACTTCAGCCGCGTTATACGACCTCCTTAAGGACGAGGAAATTACAAGGAAGGCAACGCTCCAAAACAGAGCAGCAATAGATTTTCTACTGCTGCTCCATCACCATCACTGTGAGGAGTTTGAGGGCCTCTGCTGTCTGAACCTGTCCTCTCGGGCCGAGGACACCAGACACTCCATCAAAAAACTCCAAGACCTCGTCCATCAGGTCAGGCAAGAGACATCAGACTGGCTGGGGGACATATTCAAGGGTTGGGGCCTTAGCGGGTGGGCCAGTTCGGTGTTAGAATCAGTTTGTAAAGTGGTTTTGAGCTTGATTGTATTTTGCATTTTGATCGTACTGATCCGTAGTTTGATCAAAGGACTAATAGCTAAAGCCACCTCAACGACTGTCAATCACGCCGCACTCCCTCTGGAGGAACATTTCGAGCTGAAGGACCTCTCCTCAGAAGCCGGAGGAGCTTCAGATGAAGAGGGATCCACGGAGCTGCCTCAAGAACATAAGTGGGCTAGCGAACTCCAGCTCGAAGAAAGCGAAGATTGGCAGACACCTTCCTTTTGAGTTGCATAGACTGTCTAAAATTTTAATTTTATTTGATAAGAAACGGGGAGATGCTGTGGTGTGTTCTTAAGTTTGTTAGTTTGCTCCCCCCATTTTCTGTATTACTTCCTGCTGCTACCCTGCCAGTTAGGTTGCTATGGAAATGAAACTGCTCCTCCCTTGGTTTCTCTTATAAAGTGAAAGTTGTTTCCTCCTTGGGGTCAGTCAATCACTCCTTTTCTCCTCCCAGGTTTCGAGAATTTTCTTTTCTCTGGGAGTTATGGTTGGCTGTAGCCCCGGAGCCCCTCCTATGATTTATAACAGTTGGTTACTTTAGTATATCAGTTATGTTTCGTACCTCCAAATATGTATTTCTATTGGATAGCCGGGTTTCCCTGCCTTCTTCCCCCCTTTTTCCCTTAAAACCCTCTCCTGCCCCTTGTTCAGGGCCATTTGCTGGGTGTTTCCCCTCCTTGTTGGTTCTTCTGTAATAAACCGACAGTTTACCCCCAGCAAGTGGTCCCCTCCTAATTTGTCTCTCACCGCGCTGCTCTGAGCTATCACCCAGCTCAGCCCAAGGCCAAGATGCCGAGGGGGGCTGTTTTCTGATGCACAGGGGCCCTGGCCTTCGCCCCTCACCAGATAGCGGGATTCCAGGGCCGTTCACGCCCCCGCGCAACAAAACAATCCTTTTCCAGCTTGAGAACCAAGAATAACCATTAAAGCCTCAAGCCCAAAATCATAAACAGCGAATTGAAGAAAGCAAACCAGGAGGATGGGACTTTAGAACCTGAAGCTGTAATTGGACAATTAACCCCAGTAGGTAAATTGACCAAAACTTATTAAAGTGTCATCATGACTAGTTATTCATCTTGTTACCATCTTGGGTCCATCTTGGGCAAAGCCCAGGCCAGTCTCTTTTGCAGCTCAAGATGTATCCTTCTAGGGCTTTTAATAAATACCTACTTTATTCCTTTAGTTCTGCCTAGTCTCTGTTCTATGTGAGCATCTCAAGGCATCATGATGAAATACTTAAAAAAAATACTTTCTATACAAACTATTTTTATCTATTGGAATGATGTTACATGTATAAAGGCTTTGAAATTAAATCTTGTAGTATTTATTTGATAATTTTATGATAGGACCAAAATGATCTTTCTTTAAGGTCCAAAGACCTTTTTGTTTGTTATAATTTTAGTGATTTTTTAAATTGGACTAGGTGAGGAAGTATATATCATGTAAATAAAGAAAAAGAGAGGGTTTAGACATTGAAGCTATGTTCGAGCAAATCAAATGCCTGTAGCAGGATGACAATGAGTCATTAATGGTCTTTAGAAACTTCTACTTTTCTATGCAATCTTGCTCTTAGGAGGAGTGAACTTCTGAAACAAAACTCTTAAGTGTCCCCTTTATCATGTTTTAGTTCACACTGTGAATGGCAAGATGAAAACTTGTGCCCACATGTATGATCCCACAGGACACGTATTCTGGAAATTCACCTGTTGGGCTCCAGCTACTGATGGTCATTAAGTCATTAGAACCACAGTGGAACCTGGGGTAAACCCCTGAAAGGCATGTAGGATGGCAGTGGTATCTCAGCATTAATTTTTTTTCCTGTACAAAAGTCCTCCAACTTGCTAAGGTGAGCACAACCTTAAAGCAGATCATCTCCTTAAGCAGAAAATAATAACAAACTACCTACACTCTATGACTGAGATGCTGACTCTTCTGAAGCGGAATATATTATGCAGGAAACCTTCTTCCTGCATCAGGAGGGTCAGTTGGACAGCTACAGATAATACCATGCAACAGGGTTTTAAAAGCTATGTTAAATGTCCAACATGAGAGAAATGTGAACAATGTAAACAGTCAATGAAGCATAATTGATGCGCATACTTTTTAGTTATGTCAATCTTTGTTTTTATGCAGAGCACATAAAGAGTACCAATATCTCAGTCTGGGTACAGAAAAGTTGTTTTGTTTTTGTTTGGTGTTGTTTGGTTTGGTTTGGTTTTTTCTTGTATTTTTTTTTTTGCTTTTTCCACCAAGGTTTTTTGAAACAATATTTATTCTTAGACAGTACTTGCTTTTCTGAAAAAGAAGAGGCTTTGGAAATGAAAAGGAAATATATAAGCCAGACGGTCAGATGCCTGAACATCAGAACAAAATTTGCATGGCTGCAAAAGCACATGAAACAGTTTAAATCCCTGTTCAGAGAGGTCTGACATGGGTGTGGGGTCTCTCCACAGGGTTCAGATTCACCTCTCTTGCCTGGTTTGTTCAGTTAGCTCTGCTGGGAGATTGCAAAATGCAAGGAGGAAGCCCGGAACAGTCATCTGAAGGAACGTGACAGGAAGAGGTTCAAGATATGGTGTTTAGGTTCTTTCTTGTGTCAATTCATAACACATGAAGGGAAGTTGCTTGATAACGAAAGAGGAGCTAGAAATGTTTTTCTTTCCTTCATTATGAAAAGTGGCAGTTGTTTGTTTTCTTGCCTATTTAATGCTCAGAAACAAATCCTTGCTATATCAGGCAATAAGACCCAAGTATCTCTTTTCTTTTTCAGAAAATGACTGAAAAAATATCCAGGACTTTTCATTCTCCTAGGTTTTTCAATGCCCCAAACAAAATGGGAACTTGGCATGAGTTCAGACTTCAATGCATGCCACTGTTTTCATATCCATAATGCCCAATAAGAGTCTCTGTTACATTCAGATTCAGCAAGGAAAGGCGGAGTGAAAGTGGGAGCAGAGAGGAACTTGTGGGCTTTAATTTTCCTGTGCTGAAGAAGAAATACCAAAAGGAAATGGTGCAGCTGTTTAGAAAAGCTTACAAGGAGGTTTTGCTAGAATTGTTAATGGAGAAAGCCCAGGCATAATTATCTGGATCTGGACAGCTTGAGAAGTGGTGTTGTACAAAGTGGCCCATGGGAATCCCATGAATTTTAAGGTGAGATGCTGGGTTCTGCACCTGTCTTGTGGCAATTCCTGGTGCCAACACAGGCTGGGGCTGAAGAGACCAAGAGAAGCCCTGCCCAGAGGGACCTGGGATTGCTGTGGGTGAGCGGCTGGACATGAGCCAGCCCAGAAAGCCAAGTGTGTCTTGGACTGCACGCAAAGCCCTGAGGTCAGCAGGGGAGGGAGGGGTTTCTGCCCCTCTGTCCCGCTCTGGTGAGACCTCACCTGCAGTGCTGCCTCCAGCCTTGGGGTCCCAGTACAGGAAAGATATGGACTTGTTGCAGAGTGGGTTCAGAGGGGAACCACAAAAATGGTCAGAGGGAAGAGACAGCTCTCCTGTGAAGACAGACAGAGACAGCTGTGATTGATCAGCTTAGAGGAGACTTGGGGCAGATTTTACTGTACCCTTCCAATAATTAAAGTGGGCTTATAAGAAAGATGGAAGCATACTTTTTACCAAGGCCTGTAGTAAGAGTACAATGATTTTAAATTAAAACAGGTTACACTTAGATTTGATTTAAGGAAGAATTTTTTTACAAGGAGGATGGTGGGACATTGTGCAGCAGTGTGGCTCCAGAAGAGCTGTCCTCCTCGGACGTCCGGCTAGCTGGCCAGCACCACTAACAGCACAGGGGGCACTACCCCAATCGCAGTGCTTCGGGGCAGCGCCTACAGCGATCGCCCTGCATTACAGCAGCAAGCGATGCCTTGTGCAGGATGTGGCCGTGTCTGGGCTGCAGCCAGCGGAAAGGAAGAGGGTGGACTCCAACTGCAGTTAATCCAGGGTTAATGAATCCCGGGGGAACAGGTGAAAACAAGGAGGGTGGGACCACAGTGGTTTATAAAGGGTGAAGGATATAAGGAAGGACCCTGTCCTTGGACCAATAGGGACACAGAGGGGAAGTGGGGTCCAGAGGACTGACGTGAGGAAGAGACCAATAGGAAACACTTAGAGGGGCCCCGGCTCCCCAGCCAATCACTCACCGCCCTAGGTAGAAGGTTCCAGAAAAATGTGGGAACGGAGAGTGACAGGCAGGGAACTGAGGAGGGGTTTAAGAAAAATACATTTGATCGCTAAGACAACAGGGGAGGAGTTGGGGTAACTGACAGTAACCGGGAAGGGAGGGAGAACCAGGGCAGAACCCTTGCAGAACAGGGGGAAGCGGAACAGTCCAACTTAACACAACACAACAACATTGGAACAAATTTCCCTTGGGACAAGTTTCTCCAGGAAGTTGTTGATGTCACAACACTGGAGGTGTTCAAGTTCAGGTGTGGATGAAGCAACCTGATCTAGTGAAATATGTCCTTGCCCATGGCAGGTCAATGAACAAGACGAACTATCAAGTGTCCTCCAGCCCAAAGTGCTCTGTGATTCTATTACTGTATCTTCATATGCACAGATAAGGTCTGTATCTAGGACCAGGTGCAATCTCTCCTGATAACAAAGAATTTAAAACCTGGAAGGTATCTGAAATGGACTAAATATAGGCTCACTCTGCTAAATAAATACAGAAAAAGTCCACAAAACACTTTTTTTTTCTTTCTCCATTTTAACCTAAGTCCCCTCTCATGAGTCACTAACTTAACAATGCTTACACTTATCCAAAGACCAAGTATTTACATGTTTTGATGTCCCCAAAAACTTTCTAGACAGATGACCAAGTCCAGTAATGCAACCTTTCCAAGGAATCGTATTTTCTTGAGCACTGTCCACCTCTTGAAGCGTATTAGCTTTATCTGCAGTTTTGGAAGTCTAATAGGACATAAAAGAAAAGCTATAATAAAATGCAAATCATTCAGGCACTCCTATGGTCTTTTTTGTTAGCTGAATAACTGCTGAGAATTTATATGATATTTTAATAACTTAAGTGCTATGATCTGAATGTATTTCTAGCAAATGCTGAACAGAGATAACTTAATACGTACCTGTCCATAATTGTTTTCAACATTAAGGTAAAATTGAACTCTTTATTCTGATAGTATTCTCATTCGTTACACCAATTCTGTGCTTTATTAATTTATAAGCTGGTGTCATAATTATTTTTAATTCTTTGTACCTATGATTAATTCTTTGTATTATATTATTCTTTAATTCTTTGTATTATATTATTTAATTCTTTGTACCTATACAAGCTATATTTTAAATATCAGATTTTGATTGTGTCTCTTCAATTAATGAGTAATAAAAACATGCTTAATTAGACTGTGTGACTATTAGCATTTACAACAGCATCTGGAAGCCATAGTGCATTTAAAATGAAATTGGTTTTTGACAGTTTTGTATGGTCCTGGGTAACTGTTCTTGAAGAACTTCTCAATAATGCTTAATTATACTAGCTAAATATGTAATTTATAAGATTTCATTTAATGAAGTGTCACAAATCACCTTTTCCTATTAAATGCAAGAATCAATTTCAAAAGGCCAGGAGGTGGAATCTTTCACATGGCCATGTAGTTTGATGCTGTGGGTGGTTTCACAGAAGCATGTCACATTCTCTAATATAAACAAGTCTAGTATGATCCAGCATTTAAGTGTCCTAGTCATGCAATCAAATAACTAAATGGTGTTCTGTTGTAACAGACTCCTGAGAAGAGATTTTCATTTCTTTGGCCTTTAAACAGATGCTAACTCTTGGTGAATATTTGGAGGATACTTTCTTCTATCTTCCAGTCATCACCAAAAAACAACACCTTTCTGTGCACTAAAGGTACAGTGTCCCTCTAAATCATAAATGTCCCTCTAAATCACTTTTTTAGTTGGACAACATGCTGTTACTAGTTCCTCATTTGTCTGCTAAAAAGATTTACAATAGCTTTACTGAGGAGGTGAACTGAGGAAAGATGTGAAATAGATAGGAAACATCCATAAGGTTTCATTTTGTCTCTTTCTCTGAACCTCTGTTTCCCAAGAATGTGAATGTTGGACTTGCTATTTAAGTTTGCAACAGAATTTTTTTCTCCATCTGCATGGGTATTGAAATGAAGAGTTGCCCAATATACAATTTAACTAGGGAAATGGCTAAAAGACCTAGCAAAAGTAATTTTTGATAATTAATTAATTATAAGGCAATTGTGTTTAACCAACTTTATTTAGAAAATTAAAGAACTATATATATGGCTTTATGAAAAATTAATAATGCTGGTATTATGATTTATGAAGTAAAGACATGAGATGCTTGTCTGATGAGCACATCCACACAGATATAATAATGGGATTTGCTTAGAAAGAAGTTGAGTACACATTGATTCAAGATTGATTCAAAGACGATTCAGTGAAAACATTCCTGATACAGCCCACCAGAGCCCCCACTAGCTCACCGGAAGTGTGCCAGGAGTGGGGAACAGCTAGGGACTGGGTTCTGCCCACAGCTGAGTCTGAAATGCCAATTGCTCCATGGTGCAGAATCAGCAATGTGAGGGACTGGACGAAGGAGAAAGGAGGAGGCTCTCTGTTCTGAGGTTCCACAGGAATATGTTTATTCCAGGTAAAGGGGACAGGACAAAAGAGCCCCAAGCCCCTCAGTGCACAAGATTAAATACTATCACAAAGCAGGGCGTGGATACAAAAACCCAAACAACAGGAAAACTTTAAGGGGGGGAAGCAAGGGGATTACATCAGTAACCTGGAACTAATCAGGGTAGGGGGAGGAGAGGGAAAAGTCACATGGGCCAATGGGGTGTCCCCTAGATTAGGGGATTTCCAAGTGGATGTTTCAGTTGGGGATTGGCCCGGGGAGAGAGTGGCAGGGAAGGGGGAAGGTTCTGGAAAAAGGGGCCGTGTTGCCTTGAAAGGCAGGGAAGGAGCTGCAACAAAGCGAGGGGAATGGCTCAGAGAGCAGTTTTGAGGGAGAGTACAACCTGTGGATAAACCAACTTTGGGGATGTAGTAAATAGGTATGATTTGTGCTGATAAAATTGAAACAGTAATCAATATTGATACAGTAATCAATATTTTGAAAGAATAAAACAGTTAAAAGTTGTAATGTTAGGAAAGAAAGGGAGAGGAGGGGCTCCACCCCCTCTTCCCTGCAGATGTCCAAGGACAGCAGGAAAAACCAAGAGATAACAGTTACCAAAAATCAACAGAAAAAAGGGAAAAATCTGGTTGGGTCCCAAGAAAACGCCAGCTATAAGAGATTTATTGCTTTGATGCTAAAATGTAGTAATATGTTAGTTTTGGCTTATATTGTACTGGCTTGGTGCACATGTGTAACCCAAAGGTGAATTAAAGGACAAAGAGAAAAAGGAGAACCTTCATCAGTGATGACCCCCAAAGACTTGTGTGACCACCAAAACAAGTGGTGGAGCATGCACAGTAAAGGTGGTGATGAGGGCGGAGGTAGAAGTGTGATGAATCGAAAATGGCAGGAGATGATTGACACATGGCATATAAGGGGGCAGTCTTCACTTGGCAAGCGTGTACGTGAGGTGGCAAAGGTCCAAGAGCCCTGCACTCCGTACCCTGCGGTTATCTTTTTCTTATGCGCTATTATTTGAACCAAATGATCCCTTATTTTTAATCAAATTATATTGTCAATATATATTTTCTAAACTATTCAATTAAAATTGCTGCTATCTCAAATATTGGTTGTGGTTTTTTTATGATGGGATAATTGGGCAAACATAACAGGGACAACATAGGGGAACAATAGAACAAACCATTTAACAAAATAAAATATGAACTGCAACAATTCCTGCAAAGGCTTTGCTGGGAAGTATATAAGTGATCCCACAGAAGTGAATTACCTGGCAGAAGTTCTTTAGTTTTATCTACCATCTATTATCACTGCTCATGTATTTAAAAGCAGTCAAAACCAGTGGCAGCGGGATTTGAAGAAGGCAACTTTTGCACATATTTCTCTGAAATGTTTCACTCTAACTCTCCCAAGCTCCCCAGAGCTGAATGATTGAGCTCTTCTTGTGGAACAATACAAGTAATGTGTTTCCAGTGCTCTGCATAACAGAGATTAATTTAGTAATTAAAATACTTTCTGTGCGTTTATAAAATCAGTCACCTTTGAGCCACGTGCACCTTGTTTGCCAGCATGTTGATTAAAGTCAAATGCACTAACGCCAGGTGCATTTTGCATTTCAAAGACCTTTTGTGTGACTTGGTATAGGCCTCATATTTTGTGCAGTATCAAGCTCTTAACTTGGTCATTACATTTCAAACTAATAAAATCTTTTTTTCTGAAAAGTTTCTTTCCTGGGAATAGCTGAAAGGTGAATTTGTACAGTCAGTATGGATTGGAAGTAGGAATGAGTGGATGCTATAGTTTCCAGTTTTTATAGAGACAGAAACTCAAACATTCAAGTAGTATTTTGCTTTTCCAATTCTTTTGCACAGTAAATGGGGATATTTTGATTTTAATGCATTCTAAACTGTCCTAAAGATTTCCTTTTTCCTTTTTTCTTTTCTTTTCACCTGACTGCATTGTATACTGCTGAAGTGTTATGAAATAACTCTGCTTCTGTATCATACTTACCTTTACACTGACTTTGTTAACAGCTCAATGATTCACTGGCTAATGACTGGTTTACAAAACTACAGACAAGAAGGGTGTCAAAGAATTAGGCAGCCTGATTCATCAAAGGTACCTAAATCAAGGGTATAAGTTTACTCTGTAAATATTTTATAAGATTCATTATCCTGACTTTAAAATATAATAATAAAGTATTTATGAATACTCTCCAGATAAACATCGCTTAATCTACACCTTGAAACACATGCAGAAGCCAAGTGCATTTTCTACCTGCTCCAGAGGAGCACAGGCGTTTCATTGCAAATGCTGATAAAAGGGCTAATATATATAACAAACAATAGGTTTGTAGACTGAGAACATGTAGTTATATGTTATGTCAAAAAGAGATTAATCAGAAAGTAAGTGGAATTTTGGTTTGGGAGTTTGTGATTGTTTGGTTTTTTGTTGGTTTTGTTTGGTTTTGATTTTTTGTTGTGTTTTGCTTTGTTTTGTTGGTTTGTTTGAATTGGTTGGGGTTTTTTTCTGATTTTTTTAGCTGGGATTAAAGGTTATGCAGAAAAAAACCTGATGAACTGCAGTCACAAAGAGATAATTTAAATGCCTCTTCAGACCTTGTACTCTGGTTCGTGGTCTGAATATTAGTATCCACTAAGCCTTTTTCATGTTGTCTGGTGTAAGTAGCTGCCTGGGCTTCAAGGAGAGCTAAGTGTGACATCTTACACTGTCTGAAAGGTACAAGTCTGGGACCCTGCTAGAACTGTACTGTCTGTTCTGACTTATTGACAGTGCAGTGATATCCCATACAGTGATGCATTGTCTCATATAGAATTGACCCTTTTGTGTTTATTTCAAGGACCTCTGACCCATAGCTTGCAGCCATGTGGCAGATCATCCACACATCAGGTGCCCTGGCTCTCATTCTGTGCTTTTAGCTCTGTCTGAGTTGTGGCAAGTATTTTGCTCACCTCATTTCTTTCCAACCAAGTGTTCAAGACTGAGCAGAACCTGAGAACTTCTGTTTACTTATTTGAAGCTAAGCCTAGAATAAATATTCTCACTGAAATCAGAAAGTTTGTGTCACAACTGAAGGATGCTCAAATATATATATCACAGTCTGGCTTGCTGTGATCCCCTCAGCTTGGCTGAGGGGAGCATGGCATAAAATAGAGGAATGGGTGTGATGAGCTTGCCTAAAAATAAAGATCTTAATAATAAAATAACAAATGCAGACACCATACAGTCTGAGTAACATTCAAATGCCCGGGGGTGTGGTGAGCATAACAAGATATAGGGGTATTCTGAGGGTAAGGGTCCAATCAGAAGCATGAACTCGAAACATGACCTTATATGTGACAGGCTCCAAACTGACTGAGAGCAAGAACCAGAAACATGACTTAACACAGAATAGTTCCATTAACATCCCACCTATTGCTGGCTGGGGGCTATGTACAAATCACTAAAGGGACGGAGCTGCTGTGGAACGTGTCTTGAGCTGTTTTATTTTTCAGCATCAGTCTCATTACATGATTATGACAATGGGAAGATGCCAGCAGTTCACATTTCAGGCAGACCAAGAACTTAATGTTACAACTTAGTTTTTTGACCAATCACACAAAGCAAAAACATATTGACAGCAGTTCTATCCAATCACTATAAGCACACATACCTTTGGTTAAAACAATGCTTGCTTATTTCGAATACAATACTTGTAAGCCTTAAATCACAACGCACAGATCTCTATTATTAAGCTTCAACCTACTTAATGTCTTGCTAGATAAACTTTTCTGTAGCTTAGGGAGTTGTTCTAGACAAGCATTAAAACACAGATCATTGTTCTATTTGTCCTTGCTTTTCTACTTTTTAAGTAAATTTTCCACTGACCTATCTCATGGCTGCTGCTTAGCTCTAATCGGAGTTCTACTGTCTCTGAAGGCTGCCTTTTGCAGCTTCCCAAAACCCTCTGATTTTGTGGATTCCCACACCCACTGACATACTAATTCCCATGAGCACACTCTTCTCACCATGACCTGACTAGATATCTCCCTTTCAATGCCCTGCTTCCCATGGTCTTAGGTTGATGCCTCCTGCATATGCTACCGAGGCTAAACCCCTATTTATCCCAGCTAGCTGCATTCCCACATATATGTAAGTTTTTGGTTGGTTTTTCCTGAATAGGTGTCACTAAAATCAGGTTTTGCAAAACTTTATTTTGTCACAGCAGCAATATTTCATTCTTTCACTATCACCAAGATGTAAGAGCTGTGCCAGCAAAATCCCTTTTTGTATATTTTATGTAACTTCATAATTTGGCTTCATAAAATGATAATATATATCAGAGTTTTAAATATTTCATCTCTTTTTGCTTAGTATTTCCCTAAGTGACCTGTATTGGAATATGAATTCCAATATTACCAGTTAGATTGTGCCTGGGGCAGTCTGACCCTCGCTGCTAGGCCGAAGGCGGCATCTGTGATGTATCACCCCAGAGACACCTTTAGCTTGCTGGTGATTGCAGCTGGGCACTAAATAAGTCCAGGCTCGTTAGGAACTCCGTTTACCTCAAGAAGAAGGCTTCAGACAATGGTGAAGAGAAAAAGGAGAGGATTCTGCTGGAGGATTATATCCAGAGCTTTATTCCATGGTTACAGGGGTCCGAATCTTGGGAACTGCTCCAAAAGAATGGCCACTGCATGGCCTGCTTCACCTTTTAAGCTCAGGGGGAGGGGAGGGGACAGGTGAGCCACCAACCAGGTGGGGGGGGGGGGCGGGGTCTCAAGGGACGAGGGACACCTAGACAGGCCAATGACCTCTGGGCCTGAGGGGCATCCTTTGAATTTGACCAACCACACGACGCCTTGTTGGAATGCTAAGCGTGATTGACAGGACTCACCCAGCAAGGGGCCAGGGGGAAGGGGAAGAGAGGTATTGCCACACCTGGGAGGTGACCTGGAAGTCTAAAACAACACACCGCAACAGATCTGGAAATTGGGATCAAGTGTAACCTTATAAAGTTTGCCAGTGATATGAAACTGAGTGGCGAAGTGGGCACATCGTCAGGGAGAGCCACCCTGCAAAAAGACCTGGATAGGCTGAAAGAGTAGGGTAATCAGCTAAGTCTGAAGTATTGCATCTGGAAAAATATAAGCTAGGAGTGCAGAACAGGCTGGGATCTGCCTGTCTGTGGAAAGGACCTGATGGGAAGCAAGCTCATATATGTGATGCAGGTAAGGAAGCCAATGTGAGGCTGGGCTGCATCAACAAGGGCAAGACTGTACAGACAGAAAAGTTATCTTTCTAATTTACCCAGCCATAGGTGGAATATTGTGCTCAGTTCTTATGCTCACTATACAAAAATATGTGGACAGGCTGGAAAAGGTCCAAGGAAGGGCCACAGAGATGATCAAAAGGATGGGCTGAGAAGAGAGCTGGGTTGAGCTGGGGTAAGTCAAGAGGTTGAGAGAACTAGGTTTGCTTACATTTGAATAAAAAGGCTTAGGGGAGGCCATGTTTCAGTATTTAAAACATAACTGCAAAGACAAAGGAAACTGTTTTTGTGAGGAGTCACATCAGAAAGGCAAAGGATAATAAGTGCAAATTAATGTTAGGGAAATTTCAATTAGACATAAGAGGAACACTTTTCACAATGAGAACAGTCAGATATTGTATCTCCCCTGAGAAGTGACTTATTACCTGAACACTGGAAAATTTTAGATTTTTAAGAGGAGTGCTGAATCAGATGATTCTTGAGGTCCCCTTCCAGCCTAGCATTCTATACTTCTATACTTCTATGATTGATATCACCAGGAATATTTCAGCTTCCTTCCCTTAACATTGAGATAGGGAAAAACAAAGCCAAGTGCTTATATTATAGAAGTTCTGTGTCCTCTGTATGCATGCTTGTAAAACTATGAAGACAAATTCTAATTCCGTGACAGTAGACATATAGATAGAAATAATGTTTTCTGCTTTCAGTTTTCAGGAGCTTTTTATTTTGTTTTTTCTTATAAAGGAATAGAGAGAATTCAGAGAAGGAAAAGATTCATAGTATTACATAGAAGTCTTTATTACTGAATTTAACAAGCCTCAGAATTTTATAGGAGGAGGTGTTTCCTCTCATTTATCCTATCAGCTGGTATTAAAAAAGTAGATAGTTCTCAGTAGTGAAGACACTTCTTTGTGATGACTAACAGCTGGCCTGGAAGCCTCACAGTCGTAAGTAATCCTGACCATAACTCTACCAGCCTACACTGTTAAAGGAAAGAAGTAAACATCTCTTTGAAGAAGGCACTGAGGACCTGAGAGATTCAAATTCAAACAACAGACGCCAGCCAATCCCTGGATCATGAACACAGGCAGTTATTGGCCAGTGAACTGGGTGGTAGCCAAATTTTAGCCAACTGAGATCAATCACGTGGTTCTTTGAAAATCCTATAAAAAGGAGCTGTACTCAATAAAATTTGCTATTGCTGTATGAACTTTGGAATGTCAAGTCATGTCCATCTCAACTGTGACACTTCTTTACTGTGTAGGCTTTCTTTTTTCTTCTCTGTAATACAGACATGAATGTCAGATACCAATTTTGGATAACAATATTTCGTATGTATTTTTTAGCAGCAGCAGCAGCATCCTGACAGATAACTGTCAGTCTTGGTGGCAGTGCCAGACTTTTTCTTGGTGTAAATTAGTGGTCTGAATTATGCTCTTACCCAGTATTGTTCAATGATGAGTATTTTTCTTTCAGCTACCATGTTTCCCTTTGTGCTACAACTTTCACAGCCTGATCTGCAGTATGGAAAAAGCCAGGAATCGCTAGAACTTTATGGCCATCCTGACCTTGTATAAAAGCATTTAATCCCTATCACTTTATTATCATATGTTTCTGAATTTCTCTCCCATTCTTTCCAAATCTCACCTGAAAAAAAAAGTGGGTTTTGCTGTTCAAATTATTTCAATGCTTTATCCCAATTTTTTTTTCATAAGTCAGTTCTCAAAAAAGCAAGAAAATCATTTGGTATGGAGCTTGTGTGAAAAAAATGCTGTGAAATATTTCCATATTTTTTGAAACCTGCAGTCTGATTTTTTCCCATTCCACCTCACTAGATACTTTCATTTTGCATCAGATTTCATGTTATTTAAATCACTTTACACCTACTTATTAATATATGAGATACCACTTGCTGACCCATATTAATCAAGGAAGAGTTTTTGGACCTGATAACTTCTTTTACTCTGAGAATTAATACATAAATAATCTTGGAAAGTAAGCAAACATTGACCTTACTAACCTTTGAAAGTGAGAACAGTTAGAAATCCCACACAGGCCTGGGATCAAAGTGAGTATTTAACAATCACTCGATCATAAGCCTGTAGAAGAGACATTCTGTCCTGTTCTTGTGAGCCAGCAAAGGCAGCAAAGAAGATAAAGGAAAGCCCCATATCTCTCCTGAGGAGGACACCAAGGTTGTCACCATGGAGACGTGATGAAGGAGAGAAAGTTAAGAGATACAGACTCTAGCTGGCTCACAGAATGACGTGGCTCCCTGAATGATGTGGCTCCCTGGTCACCCACTGAGAACTTTGTTTCTTTCCTATAATCAGTGGGCAGTGAATGTGTATGTTAAGTGAATGTAAAGATCTTGAAAAAGTGTAAAAGCAACATGTTGCTATAATAAATCTCTCTTGCACCCTTCTGATAGAGTAGTGGTACTTCGTGCTGTGTCGTGCTCTCTATCGACATCTGGTGGCCGTCCGCCGTGATTGCAACTGGACTGTAAAAAGAAAAAATTCGAAGGGTACCCTAAAAATGAGTGAAGGCAGCAAGGACATTGCGGAGGTCTGGACCTCATTCAGACATCTGATTTGAGATGAGCGATTGGGGAAAATAATGGGAAATAATTTATCAAACGAGGAAAAGACTGTTTTGTCCACGTGGAAAACTTTACTGAAAAGGAAAAAATGTTCAAACTTTTGATTATGCTCTCTGTAGTTTACTGATATGGTGTAAATCACAGGACTTTGAAGCTGATGCCGACACTGCCTTCAGTGTCCGGGCATGGAAAAATGTTGGGAAGAGACTATGGGAAGTGATATCTCAGGGGGATAAGATGGTTGCGCATATCTGGAGACTGTTGTATGAGGCATTGAAGGAATGGAAAGCAGAACAAGATAGAGGGGAGGAACTGGAGGAACAGGAACTAGAGCAAGAAACTGAAGTAGAAGAACAGGAGGAAGGTGAGGCTGAGCCTGTCGATGAATCTCTCACTGAGGAGACTGCTGCAGCTGCTGTCGGGGCTTCCCCCAGGGTTTGCTATGGTGAGAATCAAACGGCAGGCTAAGACTGTTCCTTAGTATTTATCTCCAAAAGACTATGTTAAACCTGTGTATACTTCACCTGCTCAGCAGTTAGTTGAACTGAGTGCTAAACCAAAGTATCTTCCACCTGCACAGCAATTAGCAAAAATGAAGTTACAGAAGAAGCTAAGTGAAAAACAGGCTGGGTCATCGGTCTCTCCCTGGGCCATTTGCTCTCTCCTCTCCCTCTGCTCCGTCGGCTGCTCCCGCCTCACCCTCCCGTGGATCGGCTGTTCCTCCCTTACCCATCCGTCTGTCGGTCGCCTGCTCGTCCCCCACCGTCCCGTGGTTCGGCTGCTTCCCACACCCCCCCACTCCCCCTGCTTTCCCTTGAGCCGTCTGCACCGCCGCTGCCTTCCTCCGAGTCGTCTGCCTCCGCTCTATCCCCAGCTGAGCCGTCTGCCCCGCCCCTCACCTGAACTGGTTGAACAAAAGCAATCTTCAACATTGTGTCCTTCCTTGTCTAGTGATAGTTCTGACGATAAACTGCCGGTTATAAGTGCATCTAAAAAGAAGCAGTAATCTGTTTCTGTTAGACCTTGTAGCTGATCCAGGCCTGCTCGTTCTTGGACTTTGCCTCCGTGCCAGGTGGCTGTGACTCCTTGACATCCTTTGCAATTTTGGGAGCATGTGAGAATGAAAGCAGCTGAAGTGAGAGATTGGAATCTGTTAGAGAAAATAGGTCCACCTAAAAGGGTGGAGATGGCTGCTGCTGCTTCTTCTGGTGGGCCTGTGGCTTTTCCTGTTTTCAAAGCTGCTCCTAATTCAGGACAACAAGACAGCCATCAGGTTTTTGCATGGAGGATTGTACAGGACCTTCAGTCAAAAGTAGATCAGTATGGTATTAACTCTTCACAGGTGATGCATGTGATTTGTGTTCTAAATGCTGATGTATTTGCACCTTATGATATTATTCACCTTGCTACAATTCTGTTTCAGCAGTGCAGTATGGTGTGTTTCAAGCTACCTGGAAAAAAATGGTTGAAAGAGTAGCTTTGGACAATATGCAGTTACCTCAGCATGATCCACGTCATGCTGTGGGAATTGATGCCTTGCTGGGCAATGCACCATTCTCTAACCTGGATTTGCAGGCAAGATGAGAACTCCTGCTTCTTGCACAGGCCCAGCAGCTGGGTATGAGTGCCTTGCTTAAGACAATGGAGATGGCAGCTCCTAAACCAAGGTGTATTACCATCCAGCAAGGGGTGAAAGAACCTTTTTTGCAGTTTGTGGAGAGGGTTGCTGCAGCCCTTGAGAAGCAAGTAGATGATAAGGTTGAGGCAAATTTTATGCAGACAGCTAGCATGAGAAAATGTGAATGATGATTGTAGGAGAATTATTGATTCTTTACCAGGAGATACCTTGCTGTCTGATCTTGTAGTTGCTTGCTCAAAGGTTGGTTTGGTTGAACATAAAATGGCTGCTTTGGCAACAGTCATTAAGTGTGAGAGTCTGTCCGAATATTCCCTCATCTGCCTCACGATCGTCCTTGGGAGACCACTGAAGAGAAGACCCCCCCCCCCCCCCATATAGAATATCTGGCTCTGAAGGAGAAAAGTCACATGCCAAAGGCCCTGAGACCTGAAAGCACAGTGTTAAGCTATTGTTTTCACAGGTGTGTTTACTGTATGCTAAGAAGGGGACATCGTGTCCCGTTTGCAACAATAGCAGCTCTGGAAGCTGTCCCACCTCTCAGCCTGGCTGGACTTCTCCTGAGTTTCAGGTGGTGTCCCACAGAAGACCCTCACCTGTTTTACAACCACCGTGATAGACAGACTGAGATGTAAGAAGCCTTTCCATCAAGGACTGATATATGAAACTCCTAAAAGGCCCCTCTGCTCCTTCCAAGGAGTGGGACTGAAACCCCCAGCCCGGGGGAGGTGTGTGGGGGAGGCAAGCTGACCAAAGCGAGATGTTTGCCTGCAGATTGTGACCACTGAACCAAGAAAACAATGGCTCTCACTTACTGCTGAGAACATAGACGACCTGTTACACCTGTTCCCTATTGTATCTGTTCCCCCCCCCCCGCCCCCCCCCAATTTTCAATAATAAAAATCTCTGAGTTAGCTAGAGCTTTGGAGATCTCCCCAGCGTAACAGGAGGATCCTCGACTGGACTGGACCAAAGGACTTCATCTATGCATTGGTAGCTATATCCCCTCTCCCTCTCTCTCTCTCTCTCTCTCTCTCTCTCTCTTTTTCTCTATCTTTTTCTCACACTTAATCCCTCTATCGCATTTTTCATTTTTGCTGTGGTTGTTTCAATAAAACTGCATTTGTTTTGATTATCACTGCAAACCCCCTTGTACCGTGTTGGTTTTTGCACTCTGAGATCACTCCTACGAACCATCAGGTCATCTGTCCACTAGGACGGATCCTGACATTAAGTCCTTACCCAGATGTTCTGCTTGTGAAGAATCGGGGCATGTGAAGACCCAATGCCCTCAAACTGCTGGATGATGTGCACACTCTAGGGTAATTTGGACCACTAAAGTACCTTGTTATCGTTGTGGTAACTTTGGCCGTATTGCTAAATTTTATAAGTTAAGATCTTTTTCAGGTGGTTGACAAGTGCAGGGAAACTGGAAGAGGAACGCAAAGGGGTGCGTGGAGACACAAATACCCCAATGACAATCATGAGCTCCTCCAGCACTGCAGAGCTCTCTGTTTGTGACCGATACACAGGGGCCACAAGAGGCTTGGCAGGGATTGATGTACTGGTAGCTGAAACAGTGACTATTTTGACAAGAGGTGTATGTAAAGTGCCTCTTGATGCTTATGGTCCTGTAGGCCAAGGTTTGAGTGCTTTTCTGATGGGAAGATCTAGTAGTACTATTCAAGTTATTAATGTCCATTTCGTTTTATTGATTCTGATTATGTGGGACAAATTCAGCCTATGGTGTCTGTTAGTGAACTTCCTGTTGTTATTCAAAATGTACTTGTATTGCTTAACTTGTTCCTTTTATGAGTCCTGTTCCAACTGTAGTGGATCAGAGTCATGGCACTGGAGGTTTTGGATCTACAGGACCACCTCAGGTTCTCTGGACTCAAAAGGTGACAGATGAGCGTCCAATAATACAATGTTTGATCACTGCTAAGGAATGTCATCCAGAAACTACAACAATATCAGGTTTCCTTGACACAGGAGCAGATGTAACTATAATTTCACTTGTTGGAGGCTTGTTTGGCCTCCAACGTGGCCCCTCACTCAATCAACCTTTGGAGTTGTTGGGTTAGGTGGGTCAACTGCTGGTGCTTTATCTGCTGTTGTGATCACTGTAACATATCTGGCAGGCCAACAAGCTAACATTAAACCATATGTTACTAATGCTCAGCCTAATTTATGGGGATGTGATTGCTTAACCCAATGGAGTGTTAAAATCACAACAGATTTTTAGTGGGCAGGGCTTGAAACATCCAGTTGTGTCCTTGACATGGCTGACAGATAAGCCTATCTCGATTGATCAGTGGTCCCTGCCTACTGAAAAGCTTGCCCTGTGAGGCTTAGTGAAAGAACAATTACTTGCTGGACATATTGAAAAATCATTTAGCCCATGGAAGACACCAGTGTTTGTAATGAAAAAGAAATCTGGTAAATGGAGACTTTTTCACAATTTGCGACAGATAAATGTTGTGATGGCCACAATGAGTGCTTTACAATCAGGTATCCCAACACCTACAATGATTCCACAAGGATGGGAAATAATTATCATTGGTTTGAAAGATTGCTTTTTAACAATTCCATTGGCTGATCAGGATAAGGAAAAATTTACCTTTATTGTGCCTTCTTTAAATCACGAGGAACTGGGTCAAAGATATCAGTGGACGGTTTTCCCTCAAGGGATGAGAAATTCTCCAAGTATTTGTCAATGGTTTGTGTCACAGGCTTTATCTAAGGTCCGAGGGCAATTTATCAATTGTTATTGCTATCATTATATGGATGTTATCTTGTTGGTGTCCGAAAATAAACAACAATTGTTGGCTCTCAAACAATGGGCTGTGAAAAATTTAGAAGCCTTTGGTTTGGTTATCGCCCTGGAGAAAGTTCAAAGCCTTGGAGATATTTGGTGATGATAATCACCAATATACGAAATGTGCCTCAACCTGTAAAATTGGACATTGATATTAAAACTGTTGTTGACATGCAGAAATTGGTTGGTGCAATAGGTTAGCTTAGGCCATACTTGGTGATAACTAATCATCAACTGCAACCTTTGTATGACTTACTTTCTGGGATAACTCCCAGAACCAATGAGAGACAACCAATGAGAGACATTTGAGTGCTGCAGCAAAAAAAGGCTGTAGAAGAAATTGAATTGGCCTTAACATCTGAATTTGTTACTAGGATAGAGGTCTCTGTTGATGTACAATTATTTATTTTGAGAGATGATGAAATACCATGTGGATTGTTGTGTTAATGGAATGATAAATGGGAAGATAATTTGCATATTTTGGAGCAGATATTTTTGTCTTTCAGGTCCCGAAAAACAGCTCCAGGTCTGTACGAGCTTTTTGCAGACATCATTATCAAAGGTCGTACCGGTACAACAATGGTATTTTGAGTGGTGTTTTCAAAACAATCATGAGTTGCAATCTGCTTTATCTTCCTTTACAGTCAAATAGCATATCATTTACCTTCTCATCCTATTTTGAATTTTACTAAGAGGATTCCTTTTCAGGGGAAACTACTTTGCTCTTCTGTGCCAGTGAAAGGTGCAACAGTTTTTACAGATGGGTCAGAAACAACTGGAAAAACTGCTGTAGCCTGGAAGATGACCACTGGGAATATGAAGCAATGGTTCAACAAGGATCTCCTCAGTTAAGTGAACTTTGTTCCCTACTCTTGGCCTTTACCCTATTTCCTAGTTCTGTAAATATAGTTACTGACTCTGTTTATGTTGCTAATTTAGTGAAGCAGTTGGATCAAGATGTGTTGTATAATGTAAAGGAGAAACCATTATTTGCTATGTTTTTGAAATTGTGGACTGTTATTCGTAATCAAAAGCATTCTTATTTTATTATGCATATTTGTAGCCATACATCACTACCTGGATTCTTTGTTGAAGGTAATGCCTATGTGGATTCCCTTGTGTCTGCCTCAGCAGTAAAAACGGTGCCTAATATGTTACAACAAGCTGTTCTATCTCACCAATTTTTTCATCAAGGTGCTAAGACACTACAGCAGCAATTTAAATTATCACATAGTGAAGCAAAGTCAATTATTTCTTCTTGCCCTGATTGTCATATGTCTCATGTTTCACAATATTGCGTTACTAATTCTAGACACTTACTCCCTTCGCAAGAATGGCAAACACATGTTACAAAAAAGCCTGAATTTGGCTGTTTAAAATATGTTCACATTACAATTGACACCTTTTCTCATGCCATGGTTGCTTCAGCATTGACAGGTGAAACAGCTGGGGATATTATTCGTCATTTTTGCCACGCCTTTTCCATCTTAGGCATTCCATCACATGTAAAGATGGATAATGGCCCGGCATAAGTTTTAAAGAAGATGCAAGTGTTTTTTCATGCCTGGGGTGTTGGTCATTCTACTGGTATCCCTCATGCTTCAACAGACCAAGCAACTATTGAATGTGCTCATAGTGTGTTGAAGCGCCAGGTGCAAAAATAAAAAGAGGGAATGCAGAGGAAGTCACCTCAAGTGGGATTAGACAAAGCCATCTGTCTTAAACTTTTTGTGTCCTTTACCTGACTTACAAGTGTCTCCTATATTCTACCATTTTTTGTCTTTGAATTCAAAACAGCCAAACTTTAAGAAAGTACTAAGGTATGGGTAGAAGATTTAATCACAGGAAAGTGGACTGGCTTAGTGGAATTAGTAACAGGAGGAAGGGGATACACATGTGTCTTAACAGAAAATGGCCCTTGTTGGGTCTCAGCCTGTTGTGTTAAACCTTATTTGGAGTACACAGTAAAGGACAGGATGGGTGAGAGCAAAATGAGCAGGTAGTTGCATTGGTTATTAAATGGATGGAAGCATGGACCCTCAAGGAATGTGTGGTAAAGATGGTAATTCAAGACAGAGTAAAGGTAGCTATTGGCTTGCAGAAAATCCAAAAGTTAAATGAGTGGATGTTACTTTTGCTTCTTTTCCTTGAATTCTCTTATAGAGAGGTTGGTAGTACTGAGAAGTGTGTCCTTTTGCAGGGCACCAATGGTCCCAAAAATAGGGGAATTTGATACACCTAAGGGAGAAGTGTTGCCTTTGCATAGGGGTTGAATTAGTAGCTGAAGTCCACACTTTGAGCAACTAGGTTGATTGCTCATTATGATAGCAGCAACCAGTAAGTTAAGTGGATGCTACTTGGTTCTAAGTGGTGACTAGTCAGATGACTTGGTCTCTGACTCTGTGTGGGATAAAGTTATTTGATTAGAAGTGAAGGTGTCATTCTGCTACATGTGTCATCTGGAAATTGTGAGGTCTGTAAGAGTATTTGAAGATCTGTCTTTATGTGTTTTGTTTGTATATGAACCTTAATGTGGGATCTCAGCACCTCAGGACTGAGGTGCCGAGTCACCGAGACCACCCTTGGGGTGCTCGGGAGTCCTGGAATGTTGCCAGAAGTGTCTGGTGGCTGGACTTTGATCCTACACAGGAGACGACACTTGTATGAGGATAGGAGGATTTCACCGGAGTGAATGGTGAAGGGATAAGTTAATTAGAGAGTGAAACACAGGGTTTAGGATTTCTGTACAGGGGGGTTTAGAGAAGTAAGATGGAGGAACTGGGGCGTGTCCTGTCCTTCTTCTTCTTCTTCTTCTCCTCCATCTTCTGTGGTGATGGTGGCACTTTGGGATTGGTCATTACTAAAAGTGCACTGGTTAATAAGGGCAAAAGGTATTGGGGAAAAATGATAAATATTGTATAAGTAACTTTGAGTGTAAGGATAGGTGACCGCCCCGGAGGGCAAGGAGTGTGCTCAAGGCTGGCTGCTGAGCAGACCTCTGTCGGGCCAAGAGAAAATCTTTTAGATAAGCAATTAATAAACACCGAGACCGAGAAAAGATTTGAAGCCTCTTCTCATCCTTTGAAGCGCGGGCTGCCCCAAGGTCACACCGGGCCTTTCTAGGCCATCCAAACAGCCGAAAATTGGACACCTTAAGATTGTGAGGATGTGTGTTTTGTGGAGTTGGTAGAAATTGGTTATCTGTAAGTGAATGAAGAATGGATCCTTCATTTGCTTGGATTTTTGCCGGGGCCCTGCAGAAGTCCTTAGCAGTTGTATTTGTGGGCCAAACACAAAAATGGGGTATTATAGGAAAGGCATTTTGGAGCCAGCAAAGGCCTCCTGAAGATAAAGGAAAGCCCCATATCTCTCCTGAGGAAGACACCAAGGTTGTCACCATGGAGACGTGATGAAGGAGAGAAAGTTAAGAGATACAGACTCTAGCTGGCTCACAGAATGATGTGGCTCCCTGGTCACCCACTGAGAACTTTGTTTCTTTCCTATAATCAGTGGGCAGTGAATGTGTATGTTAAGTGAATGTAAATATCTTGAAAGAGTATAAAAGCAACATGTTGCTGTAATAAATCTCTCTTGCATCTTTCTGATGGAGTCGTGGTATTTTGTGCTGTGTTGTGCTCTATATCAACAGGGACCAGATAAATTGAAATAAGCGGTTTGTCTCCCTTGGCACTGCTTTGCTACTAGATGGGAAAGATGGCAAAATTGCAATTTATTGGAAAGCTCTGGAGAGAAAAATACAAAATACATTTCTAAAACCTTAGGTTTAGTGGCAAGCATTAATTTATTTGTAGAGAGATTAAGGAATGAATAATGAATCACATATAGATTGACTCTTGCCTATCTCTTGCCTATTTAACAGAGGAATTGTTAATAAAATAAGAGGTTACCAGATTTTTCTATTAAGTACTGTGAGTGAACATGCCATATGCACTTGAGAAAGCTGCCAAGAATAGCTGGTGTTTCAGAGAGGCAGAAACAGAAAAAGGTGTGTGTGTGTGTGTGTGTGTGTGTGTGCGCGCGCGTGTGTGTGAAAGATTAAGAAAAAGGCAAGCCAGTTATGTCTAATAACAGAAGCATGAAACCTGAAAACTATTTGCTTGGTTGCATTCTCAGCATCCCCAAACCCTACATTTTCCACAAGAAAAAGAAAATAATGATTTTCAGTGGAACCTGGGTTTCAGCAAATTTTTAGATTAATGTATCCAGCTCAAATGAGTAGTACTCATCATGTATTCACCAGTAAGCACTGAGCTACTATGCAAAAAGAGGGGGTGTCCTCTTAAATCTTTACTATTTTTGTAAAAGATAAGTGAGCTGTTGGTGTAAATTATAAAGACATGAATTAGGTGCTTCACTCTGGAGGGAAATTTGATGGTGAATCTCTAAACTAAATAGTCATCTCACAGTGTTTAATTCAGGAGGAGAGAAATGGGAAGACCTCTTGCATGTGGTTAAGTGTTGTAGAAAACATGTCAAATAAATATCAAATGGTCATCCTGTAATTTTTTAATCAACAACAAGATTGAATGCAGATTGTTTAAAATACGTTAAATAAACTGTGCATTTCTACATGCATCTCCTACTGCTCCACATACCTTTTGAGAAAATATTCTTTCTGAGAAGATATCTTTCTCCTGTTCCTCTGCAAGCTAAGAGAATTTCCATACCTGATTCAATAGAAAAAAAAGGGAAAAAAATAGATAATTTTTTCTTTAATTGCAACAATATGATCAGAACAATAATTTTGAGTCCAGAAAGAATCTAACCATCTAACATATTAATTGCCATCCATTTTTTCCTAATGAATTGCATCTCTGAAGCATTGTTAAGAAAGGAGATTACTGTGATTGTCAGAGTTAAGATAGACACAAGACTTGAGGTTGATGAGGCAACAGCAAATTCTTATGGAGTGCAGTTCCCTTTATATAGTTTTTGAAAGCCTGTGTGGTTGGTCCTGATTGGCGGAATTTGGTTGCCACCCAGCTTACTGGCCAATAGCTGTCTGTGTCCCCAACAGCCTAAACTGGTTCCCTAATGGCCTAGACTGGTTGAATTATAATTAAGGTTATCCATGACTGGTATCTGTGACTGAGGCCAGCTATGTGTTAGCCACCACATTTCCCCTTTTTTATTTCTAAATACAAAGCACTGCAATGCTTCAGGATTGACACATCTTGAGTTACTACTTAAAGCATATTCCATATAGAAAATGTGTATTTGGTGGTTGAAAAGCTCTGGTCAACACACTTGAGGAAGCTGTTGCCTAATGATTACTATGCTGAAGACTAAATAGACAAAATCTCACATATAAATCACATAAAATTATATGAAGAAAGTGACACTGTTTTTTTTCTTCAGCATCAGAACATCAGAACTTGAATGTTTATAACTTCTTCAAACAAGAATCTGAGAGATGCTGAATAGAAACATATTCTCCTAAGCCTCAGTGCATCATACAATCAAGAATAAGCCATTTGGATTTTCAGAGACATATCAAGGCTTTTATATGTTCTTGGGTACTCAAGAACAGCTCTTTTCATCATTGAAGTCTGAGTATTCAGAGTTGAAGGCCCTGTATCATCTACTCCAATTACAACTCTTTTAAAACACCCGTTCAATATGTACTTTCTAAGCAATTTTTACTCCCTAAGTACAAGGCCTCTGAAATCTGTTACTGAAAACCATGCTCCTTAGATTTTCCTAAAGCATTTTATATATAGGCAAAACTTCTTCAGTAGCATCAAAAATGGAGTAAGAATACATAATGGCAATGCAGATGTTGACAGAATCAGCTCAATATTTGTAAACGTTCATGTGAGCGTTGAAGCTGGACATTCACAAATACAAAAGTTTTCATTTATAACAACTACCCTAGAATATGTTGATCCTGAAATACCATGACAACAGAAACAACATGCAGTGAACCTCTTCAGTACAGAAAAACAAAAAATAATTCCCCAATGCAATAAAACAAATAGCATGGTGGAAGATTTAGTTTTAGTTATTTCTAGCAGCCCTGCAGAAAAATGCCTTTTTACTTTTAATTGGATGGTGGCAAAAAGGAGGAGTGAGATTTGGAGCACCAACTCTCAACTGAAAGAGCATGAAGGATGAAAGCTCCTTCTGGAAATACTGAAGGGGCTTAGCTTGGAGCACAATGTTTTTTGAAGACTGGCAGCTGCATTTGTCCTGATTTTAAACATCTGCCAGCATCCTGCCAGTGTCCATTCACATGTTGTCATTTTGCATTCAGAAGGCTTACAAAGATTTGCAGTCTTTCTTTGCATTTTACCTAACATCTAAACACCAGAAAGGAACTCACCACATGTTTTTCACTTATAATTCTTCCTACTTCTCTCCATCATGTAAGTCCAACTTCTTTAAAAGCAGATACTCCCTGCCTTCCAATCCTAGCCCAAATGAGAACAGGATTTGTACATCAATGATTCAAGAGATTTGCTTGTGACTCTGCCACAGAGAGCATGATTGTGGGTTCTGGCAACTCCCTCTCAGCAGCAGCACCATGACTGTGAGTCCCTGTGTGCCTCACACATTGCCATGGAACCAGCTGCACAGAATGCCATGGTAATACCAGCCATCTGAGAGCCACAGAAGTCACAAGTGTGATTCTGTGACAGTTTTTTAACCAGCAACTTCAGACTAATTAGTGTCCAATGAACTAAACAGCATTTTATTTATATGTTTGAATTTATTTCTTTCCTTTCCTCATACCACTGTTTTAATAATGTAACATATTGCTTCAAGATTTCTTTGCTTTAATGTTTCGCTTAAAGCCCTCCTGGCCTATAATGTTTTGCTTAAAACACCCCTGTATCAGATTTTCTGATTAATTTTCAGCTATATACTACATATAATTGAATTTAACTGCAGTAAGTATGTGAACAAAAGTATTCAACATACGGGAAAGATGTTCAGAGTAATTTTCCACTTGTGTGATTTATTTATGAACCCAAGTTAGAGTATTTTTAGCAGATTTTTCTAGATTATTTTCTTAGTTCTTTTTCATTCTCCTTTCATTTTCCTAATGTTTTAAACTATATTTCATAAGTCTTCTCTTTCTTTTTATATTTTAGCAATAATGTTGTCCCAGTGGCTCATTTTGGAGTGTGAGGTGTCCACTAACTTGTGGCTGAGACAGAAACTATAATGAAAATATGTATCTGTACCTCAAATTCCCTGTAACAAGGCAATGCCACCTCTGACCTCTTTCAGCACAGATTTCTTGTGCCTGTGTTGTACAAAAAAGGTCTTGCATATATGATGAAAATTTGCATAAATGATGTTTAGTGTTTTCGATTATACCCTAGCAGCATAGTTATGTCATAAGCCCTTCTTAGGCCTCTGTCACGTACCCCAAACCACAAAAACAAAATCATAAAATGGGAAAGACTGGAAATAACCTCCTGGAAGTCATCTGGTTCAACCTCCTTGATCAAGCAGGGTACCACAGAGCATATTGCTCAGGATTGTGTCCAAAAACACTACTTGTCTATCTCAAATACGCAACATTGAATTTACCATCCAAAGAGACACCCGAAGACTTTGTGGACTATGGCACATGGTCACTTAATCTAGTCCTGATTTGTCAAGAATTAGGTTATGGATCCCTCTGTAGAAGCAAGCTAGTTGTACCTTCTGAACATAGACTTGGAAATGGCTGTCATGGAGGTGGTGACGCAGCTATTGCTTCAGACCAGATTTCACAACAGCATGTGCATCCATTGGAGGCCTGAGTGACTTACTGACTCATGGGAGCACAAACTGTCTTGCTGTGATCATGCAGGGGCTTTGGCTGATCTATGACCTACTGACAAATATGGAGGTTCAGTTAAAGGTTATTGACTATTACCATGGAGATCAAATCAGCCTATTTCAATCTGTGTAAGGACATCCCAGAGCCAAATTAAAAAAACATTTTTATATTCCATGCCATGCTCTCCCAGTTCTCATACCCTCTGTAGACACATAGTTTTTTCACCATTGTCATGCTGAGGATGTTGCTGGACATTTTACCAAATGGATCCTACCAGCTGTGCTTGCATTCATCCACAGAGTCCTTGTATCATACTAAAAAGAAACCAAAATAATCTTTCCTTGCCATTCCTTTCTTGTCTCACAACCATTCCAACAAACTCAACCTGAATTCCTGTCTTCTAATTCCTCTTCCAAAACTTTCAAGAATAAAAAAAACCCCAACAACATAATTTTCCTTTCTTTCTTTCTTTGCCAGGGCAATTTTTCAGCCTTGAAAGTACTTTGTTTCTTCTGTCAAAAAGTGTGGGGAAAAAAAAGGGTTTTTTCCTCCCTTCCATTCCAAAAAATGTTGAGATGTACTTCACTCAGTCTTCTTCTTTCACAATAATCCTGCATAGATTGTTACTCTCCTATGAATCAGAATATCCTGTTAGTTACCTAACTTGACTTTATTCTATTTTATTCACTAAACAACTTTTTTTCCCAAAATAGCCATGTATGTATTGGTCCACCAGTGAATAAATGGTTTCAGCCCCTCATGCCAACACCGCCTTGGGATCTGAATAGTAGTGAACCATTCTTTCCTTCCTCAGCCATATTTCTGGGTCCTGGGGCGGGTTAATAGAACAAATAAACCTAAAATGGTGACAAAGCAGAGCACAGCTGAAGTAAAAATATCTTTTTATTGAATAAATAGTGCTAATCTAGAAAACTGGAATATTGAAGGCAAACCCAAAAGATTGTCTGATCAACAGCTAAGAAGAATGAGTCAGGGAGGAAATTAACAATCATAGCAGCAAAATCCTTGAAAACAAGAAAAAGAAAGAGAAGTTATTACTAGAATTTATAGGTGGCAAAAAAAACCTGGGGAATAGGGAATACAAACCTCTGTGGGGTTCTGCAAAACATTGTTGAATTCATTAATGAAAATTAAGATGTTTTGCAACATAGCCGAGGAAATAGGCTATCTGTCTGCTGGTAATACAACTGCTCTGGATAGAACCTAAGGGTTACCAGGGTAGCTCTTGGCTATGCAGAGGGAGAAGGAGAATTATGAAGGGCTTTGGCAGTATCATAATAACACATCGCAATGCATGGTTCAGGTTTCTCCTTATTTCTGTATCTTCCTTTCCTTGCAATCCAGGATGTGACCTAGTCCAGTCACTGAGTTTGCCTTAGCCACGGTGAGCCCTAGGCCATGGAGAACCTCACCCTAAATTCAGAGACATTGTTTCAAGTTATGGAGAGTTGAAGTTACAGTTCATTTGCAAAGGATCATGGTGGGGTTATTATGTTAATATGGGCTACATTTATGTCTGTTATTGGTTAAAATGTTTCTAGAATGTCCATCACTTAGTCTATATAAGTTGTAGTCCCCCATTTTTCAGGGTCTTTGTGTGCCTACATTCAAGACCATCTGTTCTGTTGCTGTTGCATGCAATACAGGACCCTCGGATTTCACTGAACACCTGTTGCCAGGTTTTAATTTCTGCAGCTGACCCGTCACATTATGCTTGTCCCCACAGACAGTGGGCAGCATGGCACAACATCCCATACTGGCTTTCGCCATAAGATACCAGCAGGAGCTGTTGGCCAGTCTGTTTTGCAGTGCCTGTCATGTTAAAAAGCATTTTTGAGTTGTCTTTTTCTATTGTCTCATTGGCATCAGAACCAATCTCTTGTTATTCAATAATCTAGGGAAAGAGAGAAAGCATCTCTTTACTACTGCCTGGGAACAATAATTGATATGATTGCCCAAATCAGTCTTCTCAAAGAGTGAGCATTATTGGAATATGAATCCCAATATTACCAGGTAGATTGTGCCTGGGCCAGTCTGACCCTTGCTGCTGGCCAAAGGCGGCAGCTGTGGTGTATCACCCCAGAGACACCTTAACCTGCTGGTGGTTGCAGCTAGGCAGCCAAACAAGTCCAGGCTCGTTAGGAACTCCATTTACCTCAGGAAGAAGGCTTCAGGCGATGGTGAAGACAAAAGAGATGGATTCTGCTGGAGCTTTCCAGAGCTTTATTCCATGGTGACAGAGGTCTGAATGTCAGTAACAGCTCCAACAGAATGGCGACCGCATGGTCTGATTCACCTTTTAAGCTGCCGGGGCAGGGGGAGGGGAGGGGACAGGTGAGCCACCAACCAGGTGAGAGGGGCAGGGTCTCAGGAGAGGATGACACCTAGACAGACCAATGACCTCTGGGCCTGAGGGGCATCCTTTGAAAGTGATGAACCACACGACGCCTTGCTGGAATGTTAAAACTGATTGACAGCCCAGCAGGGGGCGAGGGGGGAAGGGAAAGAGAGGTATTGGCACACCTGGGGAAGGGACCCGAAAGTTTAAAACAGGCTATTACAGCACACTGCAACATCTCCCCCTAGTTTTGTTTAAAAAGAAGAGGACTGTGTTTGTGGTGCAGAATGCTTGCCAAACCATGGTTGGTAAATCGGTTCTTCTTCTACAGGAGGGTCAGTGTTTTCCACTGAGGCTTCCAGGTCATCCATTGGAGCAGTGAGGACTTCCAATTGGTAGACCTCAGGAGGGGGAGATGAGCTTGAAATTAGCTTGAGGACTATGCGTTTGATTAGTCCAAAAACAATGCTAACAACTACAATAACTATAACTAAAATAAACAGCACTAAAAACACAGTTTTCAGAATAGATCCCAACCAGCCCGAGAGTCCCCAGCCTTTGAACAGTCCATTCAGCCCGTTGTCAGTTTCTCTGATGATGCCCCAGAGCTTTTGCCAAGGTAGTCCATACGTGGTTTGGACTGAGGGACTATGCAGGAGATCGCAGGTGGGATGATCACGAGTAGGACGAGAAGCAGGCTCGGTCTCATGGCATCTCGAGGCTACACACGAACAGTGGGATCTAAACTGGTACAAGAACTTGAAACAAACATATATTACAAACTATTCCAGATAGGAGGCTTAAATGGAATTTCCTCCAGAGAACGCGTGCGGCATTTTCTTCTCCAGGCAGCGTGAGCAACCTGGGGCGCTTCTGTAGATTTCTCTGAGACTTTGGGAACATAGGGCTTTACCCATTTGGAAGGGACCCGCCTTAAACCAGAGGGCGTGGATACACAGGCGTATCCACGTCCCCAAGTAACCAATTTGTAAGGTCCCACCATTTTCCAAGTCTCAGGGTCCTTTACTAAAACTGGAGGTTTTTCTTTCATCAACCTATGACTGCTCTCCCCAAAGTGGCGTAGGATGGGTGGGTTCAGGCTGTCAAAAGAAAAATTCAGAAAATTGATTGTGAATAGCGCCCTGGATAACCGGATGTGAGCAGGTTCTACCTTCAGAACCTGTTGTTTTGTGGTCCATCACCCTTTTAATATCACCGTGAGTTCTTTCTACAATGGCTTGACCTGTAGGGGAGTAGGGGATGCCAGTTTTGTGCTCTACTCCCCATTGTTGCAGGAAGCTCCCGAATTCCTTGGATTTATAAGCAGGCCCATTATCAGTTTTCAGCTCCTTGGGGATGCCCATGAAAGAAAAAGCCTGTAAGTGGTGCTTAATAGCATCGATAGATGATTCTCCTGTGTGGGCAGAAGCATAGACCACTCCAGAAAAGGTATCTACACTAACATGAACATATTTCTGCTGTCCAAAAGCCTGTATGTGTGTTACATCTGTTTGCCACAGTTCACAACTGTTAGTCCCCTTGGGTTTGCTCCCATACTCACTGTAGGGAGTGCATGTTGTTGGCAATTTGAGCATGTGGCCACAATAGCTTTGGCCTGTTCTCGAGTGATGTTAAACTGACGAACCAGGCCAGGTGCATTTTGGTGGAAAAGCTGGTGGTTGATTTTTGCCTGTTCAAAAACATTTGGGAGAGTGGCCATCATTGCAGGTGCAGCAAGAGCATCTGCCCTTCTGTTGCTTTCGGCGATAAACCCTGGCAAGTCAGTGTGTGACCTGACATGCATCACATAAAATGGTTGCTCTCGGTGAGTGACTAACTTTACCAGTTCTGAGAGCAATTCGAAAAGTGCAATGTTAGACCCTTCTTGCAGTATTGCTTGATCTGCCCTGGATACTACCCCTGCCACGTATGCAGAATCTGTAATCAGATTAAATGGTTCTGAGAACCTTTCAAAAGCTCTAACAACCACAGCCAATTCAGCAACCTGAGGTGAGTCTTCCACCTCAGCAACGTCTGTCTCCCACTGCTGTGCTTGAGGATCCTTCCAAGTCATAACAAACTTGTGGGACCTCCTGGACGCATCTCTAAAGACAATCAGAGCCCTTTTTAAACGTCTCCTACTTAGAGCACTTCTCAATTTTAAAGTAAATTGAACATCTTGTTTGAACAATTTGTGAGCGGGCCACGCTACCGAAATTTGTCCTGTGTAGGAATCCAGAGCAAACTGCAACACTTCATTTTCTTGAAACAATTGTTCCAGTATTTTCATAGTATTTTGACCTGATTTTAACTCAACTGGAATGTGAATGCACTTAAAATCACATCCTGCTAACTCCCTGATCCAGGTCCATTTTTGGTGTGTTCTTTGCCTTAGGTGTTTGTTTTTCCTCCCACTGGAAAATAATTCCATGGAGGTGTGGCAACTTACCTAGGATGATAAATTTGAATGGCAGATCAGGCCGGCATCGGTGGGCCTGTCTTGTGGACATTGCAATCTGAACCTTTTCTAGAAATTTCCATGCCTCTGGGGTAATAGAGCTAGGAGCACCTGGGTCCTCTCCCCCTTTCAATAAATTGAAGAGAGGGGCAAGGTCTTCGTTAGTCAGACTGAGCCACGGTCTAACCCAATTCAAAGACCCACACAACTTGTGGACATCCACAAGGGTCTTGATCCTTGGATTGATTTCTAGTTTTTGAAGAACAATGGTCCAATTTCCAATTTCTAAGCCCAAATACTTCCAAGGTGGCATCTTTTGAATTTTCTTTTCCTGGTGCTCGAACCCTGCAACAATCAATGCATCAATCATTACGTCAAGCACATGTGTTAGTAAATCATCATTGGGGGCACACACAAGGATATCATCCATATAATGATAGATGATGGCCTTCTCTGTGGCTGCACATACTGGGGAAAGCAGGGAAGAGACATACCACTGGCAGATAGCTGGCGATACCTTAAGGCCCTGAGGAAGAACGGTCCAATGGTACCTTTTAACAGGGGATTCCATGTTGGTGGAAGGGACGGAGAATGCAAAACACGGTGCATCGTCAGGGTGCAAGGGGATTTGGAAAAAACAATCCTTAATATCAATAACAGCTAATTTCCAATCTTGGGGAAGCATTGTTGGGGATGCCATACCAGGTTGGGGAGAACCCATATCTTCATTTACATTATTAATTTGTCGGAGGTCGTGAAGAAGTCGCCATCTTTTTTTGTCAGCTTTTTGGATGACAAACACTGAAGAGTTCTATGGGGACATGATCTCCACAATGTGGCCCTTTTTTAGTTGCTCTTCTACTAGCTCCTCAAGCACCTTTATTTTTTGTTTACTGAGTGGCCACGGTTTCACGTCAACTGGTTTGTCTGTTTTCCACTTCAGTTTTTGGATGGGGCACTGTTGTTCAATGACTGCTGCACAAAAATGCTGTGGAGAGTCTGGAATATCAATTGTGACACCCCACTGGGCCATTAAATCTCTCCCTAACAAAGGTTCCGAATAATCTAACACAAATGGACGGATATTTGCCAATTGTCCGTTTGGTCCCTCGATTTGAATAATGCTTTTGGATTGTCTTGCCAATTGCAGACCTGCTAGACCTTGAAGGTGACCGGCAACATTTTGCAAAGGCCAATGTGCTGGCCAGTCTTGTACTGGAACCACTGTGCAGTCTGCACCTGTGTCTACAAGCATCTCAATGTGTTGTGACTCCCCACCCCCACTGAGGTTACACCATAATTTAGGTTTGTCTTTACCAATAACTTGGACCCAGGCGACTGTGGGCTTTTGTTTTTCAGTACTTTCAGGTAAAGATGGTACAGGGATAGCTTGTGCAACAATATGTCCCTTGGGAAGAAACAGGGGTGGGTGGAAACAGTGCAGGTCGAGAACAAATTGCTCAGGATCTGATGTTGTCATTCCTGGAGCAGTCTTGGTCTCTTGTGGTGTGTGTTTGGTGTCCCCAATGACGATGTACTTACAAAGAATTCGGTTCCAAGTACCCTTCTGTTCAGGATTTACAGAAACAAAATGCCAGTCAGTGTCCTTCAGGTGGAATGACTCTGTCAGCTGCAACCTGTAAGGCTCATTGACAGAAGATGTGGTTAACATAGGATCACCTAAATCATAACAAAGGTTATTTTGTTTCACTTTCAACAGTGGACCAGCAGACTTGGTCTTTGAAGCACCTGCTTCAGTTACACAAATATTAATATTATCGCCCACTTGATTTGTTTTGCTACCCTTGTTCCCTTGGCCTGCTCTTTTTGTGTCTGCACGCCTGGCAGGCAGGCGCTCCCTTTTCAGTTTTTTTGTTGTTGTTGACCCCCAGGGAGGGCTTGTAGTTCTCATCCCCTGCTATTTCTGAATTCATCAAATTGCTTTTTCAGGGGGCACTGGTTACTCCAGTGCCCAAGGTTATTACAAAGCAGGCATGGTTTTGTGGGCTGCACCATTGCTGGTCTCCGCTGCTGCCCAGGGTACTGCCGTGCTGAGGGAAAAGGTGCAGGGCTGGCAATGGCAACACGCTGAGGTGGTCTTGGCAGCAGCCTTGGTCTGGTGTCTTCAGCCACACTCATCAGAGGCACTTTCCTGTTACAGACTAGAAGCATATCTTTTAGTGTAGGGGGAGGTTCTATAGGAAAGCTCAGGATTGCCGCTCGACACTGTTCATTTGCATTTGTAAATGCCATTTCCTCTAAAATCGCTTCCCTAGCATTCACTTTTTTAACTTGTATTTCAATGGCTCTAGTTAACCTTTCTACAAATTTCAAAAAAGGCTCTGATGATAGCTGTTTAATTTTACTATAGGGCTCAAAAGGCCCCTCAGGTTGGAGGGAAAAGAATGCTTTTTCAGCTGCTTCTTTTACTTTCTCGAGTTTCTGCAGGAATTGCAGTAGCTTGGATTGGGGGTAATGACCATTGGCCCTCACCACAGAGGTGCTCAATGGTGATAGGGTTACCACTGTTGTCTTTTGCTGTGTTTGGATCAGCATGCAAGCCTGGGAGAGCATCTTTTAGCAGTTGTTTCAATGCTAGTTCCCATAATTTGAATTCCGTGGAGGTCATGAGGCAGGAAAAAAGCTGTTTTAAATCATGTGGGATTACCACAGTCCTACTCAGTTCAGAATATGGACTGTGTGGACCATATTCTTTATGAGATTTACAGATCTCTTTAATCAATTGTCGTCCAAAAGAACTCCAATTAGCAGTAGGACCTGCTCCTCCCTGAGCTGCAGGCTGAAAGGTAACAGGAGCCAGTGACAACATGGGACTATGCATTGGGTCTGCCATTCCCTGCTCTGTATCCCTTGAATCAGAAGCATTGGGATCACAGCTACAGGTTTGGGGACAGGCAATGGGTGTGTCCCCACCGTGGGAACCCAGGGAGGGGGTGGGGACGCAATAGGCACAGGGGGCAGGGACACCGTGGGAACAGGGGGCGGGGTCAAGGGGCTGGCAGGGGGCGGGGATGCCTGGTGACATCACATCAGCAGACACCCCCTGGGAGGAGGAGAGAAGTGGAGCCGAGGGTACTGCAGGAAAGGGAGGGGGAGGGGGGAAGGGGTCATGAGGAACAGGAGGCGAGGGGGATGGGGATCGAATTTTAGGATGCTTAAGAGGATTTTGGGAAGAAGAAGACCAGGTTTGGGAAGATGCCACGTGGCATCCACCATCTTGCGGACCCCCTAGGGACTGGGGGCCATTTTGGGCATCACTGGTCTCTGGAAAGCTGACAGGTGCTCTGGGTTTCAGAGGAGGGGACACAGGGGAAGGTTCCACGCAGCCTGGCCAGGGCCTTGTGGATTAGGACAACTCAGGCATTTCAGCAAAGTCTGGGAGTCGACTTCCCAATGAGTTTGCTCTCTTTAAAATACCAAGTTTTGGGGAAAGAGGTTTAGGGGTTTTAGAGCTAGGAGAGGGAGAAACAGGGAGAGCAGAGGTACATGGCTTGGCATTTGACTTTTTCTCCAAATCCTTTTGTTTGAGCAAGACTGGTTGAATTTGTAAACTCCAAAACACAAATTTAGCTGAGGGTGATTTGCCAGATTGTCCTAAGGTTATCAATTCATTCCCAACTTTATCCCAGAACTGAATATTGTGGATTTCTTCAGGGGAGATTTCTGGGAAGTGTAGAAAAAGACATCTTATAAACTATTTCAATTTTCCGTTTGAGAAATTCACATTACCACTGACTAAAATGCTAACAATATACACCCCTTTTTGTACAATGCTGAGTTTCGAACCCATGTTAGATGTAAAAGGCAAAGTACTAAATCCTGCCTGACCGAAAACAAAGCCAAAATCAGCTACTGATTTCTAAAAAAAAAAACCACAGATAGGAAAGCGATAATGAACAGACAAAAGCTTCACAATGCAGCTGTATAAACTGCTTTTAAAATTCCCGGGCAGCAGCAGCAGGGCACGCCCTGCCAAGCTGAGGCAAAGCCTCCCCCACCGTGGAATGCAGCCCCCCCGCGGAGATGAGAGAGCAGCCACGCCACAAGGCAAGCTGAAACCGGGGCCCCCCAGGCCACGTGTAGAGAGAACACCCCCCACCCCGCACTGAGAGAGATCCCCCGGCCACATGGCAAGCCGAAACCAGGGTCCCCCGCGCAGAGAGAGAGAGAGCAGAGTCCCCCTCCCCTGCACAGAGAGCCGAGCACGCTGCGCTGCCGAGCCGGGGGGAAGGGCAGAGAGCACTCCCAATCCGGTGCGAATTCTAAAAGAGAACAACACATGCGGCAGAAAGCTAAAAGCCTAGAACACAATTAATTCCCTCTGTGGAGGCTGCGCAGCTAAAAATGCAAAGGCAAAAAAGGAACAGAACTCACGGCAGAGTCTGTTTTTTGAGCTTCTGCTCCACCGAGAGCAGAGATACTCACCCAAAATGGAAGCTGTAGCTGGCTAGGGTCCAAGCCGGCAGGTCTCCTCACCGGAACAGGACCTCTCTATGGGCAAGAGAGGCTGCCCTGTTCTTCCTCTGGAAAACTGCTCACTAAAATGGAGCTGGGCTTTCCAGAGGCACCAAACAGCGCACGAAACTTCTTCTGGGAATATTCCCGAAGTCTCTAGCTGGGAGCGATGCAGCCAAGGCTCCTTTCAGCTGGGTGCACGGCTGCCAGAAGCCTGGCCAAGATAGTGAGAGTTCATCTGGGGCTGCATAGTCGCTTGGCCCACCCAGGGATGCCAAAATATTGGAATATGAATCCCAGTATTACCAGGTAGATTGCGCCTGGGCCAGTCTGACCTTTGCTGGTAGGCCGAAGGCGGCATCTGTGGTGTATCACCCCAGAGACACCTTAACCTGCTGGTGGTTGCAGCTAGGCAGCCAAACAAGTCCAGGCTCGTTAGGAACTCCGTTTACCTCAAGAAGAAGGCTTCAGACAATGGTGAAAAGAAAAAGGAGAGGGATTCTGCTGGAGGATTATATCCAGAGCTTTATTCCATGGTGACAGAGGTCTGAATGTCAGTAACAGCTCCAACAGAATGGCGACCGCATGGTCTGATTCACCTTTTAAGCTGCCGGGGCAGGGGGAGGGGAGGGGACAGGTGAGCCACCAACCAGGTGAGAGGGGCAGGGTCTCAGGAGAGGATGACACCTAGACAGACCAATGACCTCTGGGCCTGAGGGGCATCCTTTGAAAGTGATGAACCACACGACGCCTTGCTGGAATGTTAAAACTGATTGACAGCCCAGCAGGGGGCGAGGGGGGAAGGGAAAGAGAGGTATTGGCACACCTGGGGAAGGGACCCGAAAGTTTAAAACAGGCTATTACAGCACACTGCAACAGAGCATATATTAAAGTCCCCTTAGGAATATGTCTGAAGATGCCAAAATGCCAAAGCACTGGGCAGATGCTTTACAGCTTTTCTTTCTTTTTTTGGTCTTTGCCCCAGAGTGACAGCAGTGTACCTGAGAGTGCAGCTCCTTTTGGAATTTATCTGTATATAAGGGCTTAGAACATCAGCAGGACACAGGTAAATAATATGGTTGGGAGTTACATTGCAAAAAGTTATTTGTTATTTGGAACTCTTATAAATTAACTGTCAATCAAATATAATGTAATTTGAAGAAATGTTAACGGACATAGAGGTAAATAAACTGCAACAATGTAGCAACTCAATGGCAGATGGAAAAATACTAAATATACAAATCTATCTCCAAAATCATACTTTGCATTTATGTAAATAAGATTTAGGAACAGAGAGTGAAAGAAAGAACAGTCCCATCCAGCTGACAGTATTACTTCCTACGTCTGCCTGATTTTTGAAGTGAAATGCTTCTTACTGACTGCTTATTTTAGAACATTTGAAATTTGGCAGTTCCAGGCTCATGAACAGGTTCTGTCCTTCCTCAGAAACTATGATTAAATTGCTACTGAAATGCATAACAGCAAGAACAGAAAGAGGTAAAGACCCCAAGTGTTCTTGCCAGTGGCTTCAGACATTATTGCCCTATAGGGAAAGTGAGACAAGGCATCGAGTGTGATGCAGTTCTGACTGGAATAACCTTTTTTTATACTAGTGTCCTTGACTTTCAATAAAACTACAGGAAACAGAACCTATAAATATATTTATTACTACAGAGATAGGTAAGATATAATAAGACAGGGTGTAGGATGCATTTGCAGAGCGTCATGGCAGCACAGAGAAGCTTGTCTCTGCCTGACCTTGGAGGGAGGAGATGTGACATGGCAAATGCCCTAGGGAGAGGAGCCTACCAGAGCCTGCTGGACAAGTGGGCAGCGCGTGATCATCCCCATAAAAGGATATTAAAATGTGTTGCTGACATGGAAATTTGTGATAGGATTTTTAGTGAAAAATACCATATAACGAAATACTGTGTCTTGAAGAAGCTTGTTTCTCTCAACAAAAGTCTCAACATCCCTACTGATCTGAGTCCGTGCATCAACTGTTCACAAATTGTCACAGACATCTTTTAATAAAAATCTTTTCTTTGGGATTTTTTCCTCTTCTGGGAAGCTGAGGCCCCAGAAAGAGAATGTAAACAATAATTATCTGCTGCTGTGGAATGCAATCGGTGCACCTGTGATTGGCTCATGTTCCATGTTTACAATTAAAGGCCAATCACAGGACCAAGCTCTCTGGGACAGATTCACAGAGAGATCTCTTGTTTACTATTCTATTCTTAGTTTAGCGGCTTCTGAACTTTTCTCACTATTCCTTTTAGTATAGTCATAATGTATTATATATCATAAATTAATAAATTCAACCTTCTGATCATGAAGCAAGATTCTCGTCTATCTCTCTCACCCTGAGGAACCCTTGCAAAGCCATGTAACAACAAATTACATTTAGGAACAGCATGTGGACTGAAACAACACCAAAGTCCCTGTGTGACTATTACCCTGACAAAAGACAGTCAGATCCCTTGGAAAGAGACTGTACTTGTGTGAATTTTACTAAAAAGTCTCAGGTTGACAGAGCATGAGTAAAAAACAACAGGGATCAGTAGATGCCAAAATTAATGGCATTTCAATTCCCTTAATGGAAAGTGCAGCTTTCACTGACTGTATGTCCTGAAGCTGTCAGAAAAAGCCAATCAACCTTTTTCTTTGGTGGAGCTCAGTAAGTGAAGGAATGGGACAGCTGTAGCATTGCCAATCTATAGCTGCACAAATAGATTGGCATTAACAGACACCAGCTTGACCAGTCTAGCTTATTAGAGAAATAGAAGTAAACAAGTCCCCAAGTATGTTACTGATAGGTTAGGCTCAAACTCAAACAGGGGACCTCAGCCAATCCCTTTGAACTATGAATGCACGCATATCACTGCATGAATATAAAGAATACTTTTTTTACACATGAATATAAAGAATACTTTTTTAGTTTACAACTCTTGCTTTATTTTTGGAAAGATAAAACCAAAGAATGCACATAAAAGAAAATACATCAGTAGAAATATCATCACCTTGTGTTGTAAAAAATAACATATTGTAGTTACACTTGTCACTAAAATGTAATTGGCTTGATGTTTATCCACTACTGTTTTAACTGCTCTACTTTTTAGAGCAGACTTGTTTAAGCCTTGTGCAGAAATTGACATCCTTTTGTTATCACGAATTATTATTTCCAATTTTTCCCCCCAGGATTTGCTATTGACAAGGTTTTTCCTCAGGAACATATAGAATGGCCTGGGTTGACAGGGATGCTAAAGATCATGTAGTTTCAGCCATCCTATCATGGTCAGGGATGTTTTCCAGTACCCCAGGTGGGATCTCACCAGAGAGAAGTAGAGGGACAGAATTCCCTGCCTGGCCACACTGCTCATCTCTCACCAGGAGTGCATAACTTTGATGTGCATTTGGCAGTAGTAATTTTCAGGCATATGTAAGAATCAAAGTGCAGAAATACAGAGAAAGGTTTTAGGGATAAACTGACATTGTGTTGATGAGACATTGGCAGCAGATCATATGTTCAGAACAACATTGGAAAAGCTGTTGACTGCCTGAACTGAAATTATGTTTCTGAGTTGTCTTGTACAACCCAAGTATTCTGGTTCTGGAAAAAGTTCAAACTGGGGAAAAGATGGCATGTTTCTTTATTTCATATTTGAAACCACTGAGTTGTGAAAACATTGTAAGGCATCTTGGAATGCTGCTTTCTGTTTCATACATTTTCTTGGAAAAGCAAAATGATATTTGATTTTTGTTCCTCCGAAATAATTTTCACATGTATCAATCGTCCTGAAAATTAAAGTAACTACAGATGGGAGGACATTACAAAAAAAATTTGATAAATTAATTTAGAAAGAGGCTAGAAAATTCTATCTGAATTATGCTATATTTGGTGCTAAAAGTACTGCCATTGTCAAAGATTAATATAAGGTTCCCTGAGTACAGAGTGCATCAAACACATTTTTAATGTTCTCTTAATCTCATACAGTGCCTTTTCTCCTTGCATGCAGTTCTTTATAACTGCAGTCACAAAAATCACTGGAAATTACTTATACAACAATTCTACATATCCACATTAACCCCTTAGAGCCTATTCTCTGAAAGTGCATCGTCCCAATGTGTGCAAAAGTGTTTTTCTGTAGTAGCAAGGTATGTACTCAAGTAAATATCAATATAAGCTTGCATGGAAAGGGGGATTTTCAGCTTAGTAAAGGCATGTCTAACCAAACCTTTGTTGGTGTAGATGAAAGAGGATTTGTCTGGAAAGAATAATTCCAACAAAACTTGAGAAGAGAGAGAAGGTATACCATTTATATTGTAGTGGCTTCATAGTTCTCAAACCTATTTTGAATTTCTCTTCTATTATCTAACCAATTTTCCATTACCTTTTGTCCTGGATCTGCCCATGACAGAGTTAATTTTTTGCAGTAGGTTTGGAGTCTTGTTGGAATAACTACATTTGGAACTTCCATTCCTAAACCATGACAGTGTTTTTAAAAATTTGTGCAACTGAATGGGTCAGCCTCATAATTTCACCCTCAGGATAAACTTCTTTATTTTGCTTTCATGTATGTTGATAGCAGAATATTTATTATTTGTGTGTACTCTAGCTGCTAACATATAACTCAAAACCAATCCATCAGGTATATTTTATTGAATATCTGCTTTATTTGTTTTATTATATTTGTAACTTTTCTTCAGTATGCTTACATTATCAAATAACTTACAACACCCAAGTACATATATTTGTCAGTCTTCATTAAAATTGTTATTTCAGAAAACAATAAAATTACTCTGGTTTGAAAATATGAATTTTCCATATAAGAATTAAATTTTTATCATTCAAACTTTATTAAATTATTATTGCAAGATCTTTTTGTTATTTGTGTGGATTTCTCTAGTCCACTGTTATTTAGCTTATCTTCTTTTATTGTTTCTTGTTTGTTTGGTTTGTTTTGGTTTTGTGCCCTTTTTTTTTTCTGGGGGTGTGGATTTTCTTTGTTGTTGTTTTGTTTCTATATAGTTAGCATAATCTTGTCATTCTTCTTTCTTGACATTTTATAAAGACAAAAAGTTCTCTTTAAGAAAACTTACCTGCTAATTGCACTAGCCCAAAAATTAAAGATTTTTTTTATACCTTTCACAATAAAGTGCAATCCCTAAGAATAACTGAACTTCATGACACTGTGATATCAAATCATCCTCATTCATAAATGCTTATAAGAGAAATACCTACTTTTGTTTAAAATCTTCCCTTTCTGTTTGATAAATAACAAGTTTCTTCTTGAATACTCTAAACTCTTCTGTCTAGCTATAGCGGTTTAGCTGAAATCCCTACCTCAGCAATTTTGTTCATTTCAGAACACATCTGCACCTGTTGCCATTTGATAACATATTTCCTACTGCTTACATATTTCCCTTTAATTATATGAAATTTAAATTAATTATACAATAGTCTTTTAAATTCCTGATTCAATTCACAGCTGAACCAAGATGGCTTATCATCAAAATTTATTAATTTAATATTGAGTGGAGCAGAATTCATCATACCTTGTAGGTGTTTCAGCACAAACTTTTCCTTTATTTTGGTCTCTTAAGAATTGAGGAAAGGGAATAAGGATATCAGAATTTAATCTATTTTTGAAGAAGATAATATGATCTGATGGAGTGATTAAGCAGCTAAGATACAAAAAACGAATTCAAACAGCTGGAGAATTCCTTCCCAAGAATGCATATGGCAGATATCCTCTTTTTCTTTTATGCACAGATTGATCTAACCAATAAGGCTGAGAGAAAGATTGAAATTTGTCATTACACAGTATTCAAGTATTAAAAAGATTAAATAAAGTCAAGGGGGAAATTAAATAATTAACCAGATTGATGATCTCTATATCTTAGTTAATGGAATTAAAAGGCGAATAAGAAAATTATGTTATGGTTTAGTGGATTTGAAATGCAACAGTAATACAGAAGATTTATGTTCTCCAGAACAGAGTTTTCCCATATTAAACTGAAGTCTTTGAACTGCTAATGTCTAAATGAGGGGAAAAAAAAAGATTAAAGATAGATGGATTTGAAAATGAAAGCAGCAGAAACAATTTGTCATCCTGACCTGCCTGAAGGACTAGAAAAATAAGAAAAGAAAGTTAACAAATACCTCTTTAAAGAAAAGTTTATTAAAAATTTCATATCTGCATTCTTTGTTCTTGCAAAGAACAGTTCGCAAAGCACATGTTGGCATCCACAAAGAAATTATAATAAAGCTTCTTAATTACAGAAATATAGATAAACTGTTACAGCTGGCTACAGTGAATAAATTCAATTTATAATTCAGATAAGGACTGCCAGTCCTTGACTGCAGTATGAAGATACAAAGGAAGCAGAATCCATAGAAACTGAGATTAAGCTTTGGGATTTTAAAATTGAGTGCTTATTTTATGCTGCTAGCCTTTAAATTGATGTGCATGAAATCAGACTGTTTCTTTTATAGTACAGAAAGATTATCACTTCTGATTTACGCAAGAGAGGAATAGACAAGATGATTGCAAATAAAGGAGTATTGATATTCTGAATGTCCTAACATAGACTTTCACAAGTCCTCTCAAGAACAAAGAATACACAAGGCCTATTCTCAGGGTTACTTCTGTTTTAATGACAGTTTAATGGATAATAACTAAGCGGGACACAACAGTTTCTTGACTTCTCTCACCTGATTTAATATTAAATAATTTAAATGCTATCATTCCTCTTTCTCAAATATCTCTCCTTTTTTGGAGTTGTGGGGCAGGGTACCTACTTGGCATTTATTTCAGTAGGCTCTTGGACTCCTGCGTGCATACACGCATACACCTACACATGCACACAGACAGAGAAGAGACACAGAGAATTTAAGCATATCCATCTATCCATCTCTTCAACTGGTAGCAGTATTAAGGATTTTGTTGGGCAGTGTGCTGGGTTCTGTGAACACATTTATGAATATCTGTATCTCTCAAGTTTCCATGGGGAATTTATTTACTTGAACTCAACTTCATTAATTTTATGTCTGAGCAAGAAATCTATTGTGAAGGTATCACAGTAGAAGGTATCACGTTTAATCCTTTCTTTGCATTTGATCCAAGACCTTCAAAAAGTCATAAAGTGGGAATTATCAAGCTGTTTTATCAAGCTCTCAGCTCAGGCTCTTGTATGCTTACAAGCTGTCTCACTGGGTAGTGATACCATTTTCAGGTATAGGTATTTACATTTCCAATTATATTTAAGTTTTCTATCGAACAATAATGCAAATTTAATAAGTATCTTTGCCCTACCATTAAATGTGGAGTAAACATTCTATAAATATTTGGTATTGCTCTTTCACCTGAGTAATCTCTTGGTAGGGATTTAATGAAAGATAGTAATCTCTTGTTAGGGAATTAATGAAAGAGCATCTTTCTCTGTGGTAGCTGTGGCAGTTCTTCTATGGGTTAAACAGCTGGAAATGTGATCAGAGAGATGTTTCTGAGCAATTTCTTTTGAGGTCTGTCCTGTCATGGAACTAGGTACCATAACTGCATTTTCAGGCTTTATACCTTATCATACCTTAAATCTCTCCAGGAGACAGGTAATATAATGGTAATTAATAATCCCTTCTCCTATTTTCTATGTTCACAGTTAAATTGCTGAAAGTCTTCTTGAATTCCTTACAAAAATAGAACAGATTAATTATATACAAAGAGTTTTAAATTGAGAAGTCCATTCTGTGGAGGCTGGTAAATGAAATTGTTATATCTTGGGCTGGTGTAATATTTTCAAGCATTATGAACCTGTGCTAATTTTTGTGTTAAATGAAAAATAAGAAAGCAAGAGGACAGAGAATCAGGCAAGTGAAAGCTAGTGAAATTGCCTGCCACTTGCATTACTATAATTTTACTAAGAACTCCCAACTTCAAACAGATAAGCAGATTGAAAGGATCGAAGAGCTGGACAACATTTGGAGAAGCATGTAGCAGCTTGCATCCCTTGATGGTCCTGCAGAAGGCCATGGAGAAAAAGGGATCACCTTATTTACAATGAATTTCAACATTTAGATGTACCAGCTGGACTAAAAAGCCTGTCTAGACATGACCATTGCAGTGAGGATAGAACAATCTAAAAGACAAACAAAGCTAGGTTCTTCCATTGTATGGGAAAGCAGCTCAAAAGCCCTAAGAATACCTTGGAAAACACACTCCTCCAAAATACATATTCCAGATTGGCAAGTATAATATACCCCAGTCTCACAGATCACTGAGTCATCTCTACATCATCTCTGAGCTATTTATTATATTGATTCTAAAACACACATCATATACTACAGAGTCAAAGTTTCTTCATGTCGGTTAATACTTAATGCATTTCCTTCTAATGAGGCAGAACACTAGATGTGATAGCTCAGATATTGCACATTCACACAGGGATTTTTCACTGGACAACATACTAGTGCTTTTGTGCTCCAAGTACAAATACCATACAAGGATATTGACAGAATATTGAGATACGAGTTTTAGCAATAATTTCCATGAAACAGAAGAAGTAGTTAAACATACATTTTCATGATCTGGTCCTAAAAGACACTGAGGAAATGCATTAGACACATCAGCTATTTTAATTACTAGTTTTAAAGCTTCACTACTTCTTCTATACTTTGTGCTTAATGAGATTTTCTAACAGTTTTGTATTATCTCCAAATTAAATTTTTCTATTTTTTTTAATAAGAACTTATGAAGTAACTAAGATATTTTGCTTCCAATATACAACTGTTTTAAAAATTAATTCATACCAAAGTATTGTTCATCTGAATAGCTGGTAAATCGAAGAGCTTCTACCACAAGACCAATATTTTTCACTTAGTTATCTTTAGCTCTTGAATGCAAATAAAAATGGTTTGATAATCTAAATACCTGAGGAATTCAGAGACCTGATGACCTAATGCCTTGAGAAGAGACTGGGGTACTGCAATATTCAAATATTTCTAATATTCATCTGAGATGACATGAATGCTTCTGTGCTTCGTAAAATTTTTCACAGTGTTTTTTCTTCACAAAATTTTCCCAGTAACTGTGCAGCAACAAAGGTGGAGTTTTGCAGCAGAGATTTTCTCACATGTATTCTGCGCTTTAAATGGGTAGGCATGATCCAAAGAATTTTTAAACACTAGAATGTCATGGAATGCAAATGGAGCATATATATTTTAAGGCAGACTTCTGTCTCAGCTAATGAGAAATTCCTAGTTTCTGCTGGTACTGCTACTATATTTTATGATAGATCACAGATGATTTGTAAACTCACAGTAAAAGAACAGAATATGCTCAGCTGGAAGGGACCAAAATAGATCATTGAGTCTAGCTCCTGGTCCAGCTCAGCACCATCCCAAAGAATCACATCACAGGCCTGAGAGCATTGGCCAAACACTTCCTGAACCGTGTTAGACTTGGTGCTGTGAGTACTTCCCTGGGAAGGCTGTTCCAGTGCCCACCCATGCTCTGAGTGAAAAATGTTTTCCTGATATCTAACCTAAACCTCCCCTGACACAACTTCATACCATTTACTTTGAGTTCTGTCGCTGGTCACTACAGAAAGGAGATCAGTGTCTGCCTGTTCTCTTCCACTCACAAAGAAACTGTAGACTGCTCTGGGGTTTCCCCTCAGTCTCCTCTTTTCCAGGCTGGATAGACCAAGTGACATCAGCCACTTCTCTTATAACTTCCCCTCCAGACCCTTCATGATCTTCATGGCCTTCCTTTGGACACTCTCTAACAGCTGAATAATTTTCTTATAGTTGGTGGTGGCCAAAATTGGTCCCACCACTCAAAGTGAAACTACCCCACTGCAGAACAGAGTGGGACAATACCCTTCCTCACCTACCAACGTGGTAGGCTATGAACCTAGTTAGGTCCAACCCTATAACATGGATAATATTTTGCAGGTTTGCAATTTGGTTCATGTTTACTGCTTTGCACTGGAACTCCACCAGGTCTACTCACATTGGCTGCTTGGAGGCCTTTTATTCTTTACATTAAATTCTGCAGTTTCTCTGTCTCCTAAACTGTGGAGGTATTTCCTGAGGTTATTCTTTTTTATAGCAGTTTGATGAACAAACACATCTCCTTTATCATTCCAGGTTGTGAAACTGCATTTGTTTTTTACATTGAACCATTTCACTGTCCCCAAAACGTTCATGGCAAGGACTTTCTGACCTTTGCCAGTGATTTTATGTTGCTGGTGCCAGACACGTTGCTGGCGCTGGTGCTGAGGCGCTGCCGTCCAAGGTTTATCCTGCTCCCAGCACTGGCGGCTGCGCTGGGGCCCAGCCCCTACTTGGGGCTCTGTCTCGGCTGGGCACTGACAGCACAGGGCTTCCAGTGTGGGTCCCGCGGGCAGTTTTGCTGCCAGGACTGCGGCTTTGAGTTATCCACCGGTGGGACTGCCCATCCGGCTGGCGATGGCCTCGCCTGTCCGCTCTCAGCCTTGATACTGTGGGCTTCTATGGTGTGGGCTGGGCAGCGTGTATCTGCCGGCTTGCTCTGGGCATGCGGAGCAGCAGTCGCAGGTTTTCTGTGGGGGGGGAGATCCGTGGCAGAGAGCAACATCGGTTTGGTGCAAAGGGAGACGGCTCTCGCCACCTGTGCCGCATCTCATGGTGCTGTAGCAACCGAGGTAAACACATCTGTTCTTTTGTTTACTGTCCTTTCCAGCACTGCAAGGCTAATTAAACCGTGTGTTTGGAAAAGGCTCGCATGTGGGGTTTCTTTCCCCTTGATTGTAAGAAACTGGTGCAGCTTAATTTGCCAATCAGGGGCCACTCCTCTGACCCCACTATTCTCAATCCTGGGACCGTGGGAACCGTGGGAGGAGATGTGGGGACCAGAGGGGAGAAGGGGAGACCCTGTGGCTCCTGCCGTGCGGTCCCTGCTATCTTGAGCATGTGAATGTGACCACGTGGCCACGGCTATGCGGTGAGTGCCAACTTGAGCCAGAAGTAAGGACGGAAAAACCTGGAGGAGTCTGTTATAAATGGTCAATTGAAAGCCAAATTATAAAAAATGCGAAAAGATTTATTTATCTTTTTCCATGACCAAAATATGGTCCTCAAAACCACCACAGCCAAGAGACTGTCGAGCATGGGATCGGCGCTGAGTGAACCTGGACCCGACCTCTATCGCATCGAAGCCCCTCCCCATTCACGAGAGTCGCTTCTAGCGGCGATGTTTTATACAGTTTATATGTGCCCGAGGCGAAGGAGTCCCAGTTTCTTTTGTAACTCTTCATATTCATAGTTGGTTTTTTCACTGTGCAGAGCTGGACAAAGGCCGTCTCCTGGTTGATAACCAGCGTTGATCAAATCCCGGGAAGTCGCGTATTCACAGGTATCTTTCTGGCGACTTCGGCTATCTTGATCAATGTTATCTGCAGGGTGATGAATCACTCTTCAGCGGTTTCCGATGACTTGGGATACTGGTGATCATCGTGTTGGGTGTGTGTAGGAGAGTCTGTAGGAGTGACGGGGGTCACGCACGGTCGGGACGAACGGAGGTGAGATCTCTTTGAAGCCAAGTCATATAACTTGCAGTTTATTGCAAAGGGCGTGGGTGCAGGGCCCTGCTGGGAGCTGCCAGCTGCAGCTCGGAGCAGGGCCGAGAGAAGAGAGGGGTAGAGAGGATGAGAAGTAAAAACGTAAAAGCATAAGAGAGTAAATGGAAAGTAAGTAGATGAGTGAGTGAGAAAAGTAAGAAGAAGAAGAAGAAGAGGAAGAGGAAGAACTGGAAGGGAGCGCAAAAAAGAGAGCAAAGTTCCCGTTACAATACAATAAATAATCTTCAGTGTTGAATATTCAGATTCTCATCAACCAATCTACTACAGCATGCATATCCTATAACATTTCCATACAACCTATAAGGATCACTACATTACCATACTGTGTTACATTTTAAACCCTAAATCTTACTCTTTGGGCCTTATCTGCCAAGCTGCAGGGTCTGCTCTGACCCTTGGACCTGTCTGCAAGCAGAGGGTATTGTTTCATCAAGAGGGGATTACCTTCAGCTGGCCATACCATTGTTTTCCAGTTGTTCAGTAACTAAGGGATCTCAAAACTTGCTTTCATTTCAATCTCGCTTATAGTTTCTATATTCTCAAAATCTTTTGCCAGGCAATCATATTTATAATGATTGCCTGGCAAAAGATTTTGAGAATATAGAAACTATAAGCGAGATTGAAATGGCTTTCCTGTTCCATCCTCCCCAACAGGTGTGTCTATTATTGGGCTAAAATGACGATTTTTATCTGGCCGACTACAGGAATTTTGGAGTTTGAATAGACATCCGCCTCTCAGGCTGCTTGTGGTCAGAGACTCATTTGGATTTCACAATCTTTATAAAATACATTCCTTCATAGCATGAAATATTTCTAACATATATTACAAGTCTTTCCTTGCGACAGGGGAGGGGGTGCATTGACACGAATAGGGGAACATGGAAGAGGGGTTTTTAGCTGGGGTTCACCATTTAAAAAATGTTCCTCAAGAATCAGAGCGCATTTCATCATCATATGAAATAAAGGCTAGAATTCTTTATGGAATTCTTTCCTAGTTCCTAATTTCTCCCAAACTACTTCCAAAAGTTCATTGGTTAGGACTTTGGAGTCCTAACAATGAGACTTTTGTACACTAGTTATTTAAGCATTTTCCTTATATTTCGTGGAACTCCAATGAGTTCCAGGAAATATAAGGAAAATGCTTAGATAACCAGTGTACAAAACACTTCAACTCCCCTCTGAGAAACAAAAATTTTCTTGAAGAAAAGACTTCTTATGGTAAACTTCTTGTTGTGCGTGTGTGAGAGACAGCTGCTTACTCTGAAAATTTAAAAAGGTTTATTAAACGTTAACCAAAATACAACGAAGGACTACATAAGGAAAAAGTTGCAATGCTGGGAACTTCCCGCATGCATACCATGTGGGTGGTTCATCTTCAAGATGGATGTTCTGTGTTTTATACCCCTGGGGGTTGCATCAGCCAGCCCTGGCCCCTCCCAAAGTCTGTCAGTCAGCTCTTCTTTGCCATTTATCACTGGAGACTGCTTTCTTGTAACTTGAGTGGAGATCAGGTGTTGCCATGCCGCATCCCCTAAGAAACAAGCTTGTCCATTCCCAACTGCCCCATGCAAGGAAAACATGTGCACGCCTTCTTTTTTACCTGTCCTAGACAGCCCTGGCTGTTTGATTGTCACAATAGAGGGGGTAAAAGGGAACTCTGGGGAGAACCGAAGACATCTAAACTACAATAACATAACTATAAATCCCTAAAGCTTTTATTAATATTCACACAATAGTAATTTTTTAATTGCGAGAGCAAATCCTCTCATTATCCATCTATAACATGTGGGTGAGTGTTGTTTCCATCTTAACCCAACAACCCATCTCTTCCCAACACCTGAGAGTAAAAGGAGGAAAGAACCAAAATTTCAAACTCACCATACTGGGGTAAAAAAAACCCCAAATTCTCAGGTTGGTCTAGTGCAGATGCTTTCCAGGTGAAGAGGTCCCTGTTCAGTGTGTCATTTGTTGCAGCCTGAATTGCTGCTAATAAAGTCCAGGGTAAGGAAGCAAAAAGGGCCTTTGCATAGTATCCACAGATGTTTAATTCAGCCATGTGGTAAAATGTTCAGGGTCCAAGGCCCACTTATGGGGAGCCTCCTCATTTCTCTGTCCCTAGGGGAAGGGGATGTTCCCCTGGTCTCGGGGCAGTACAAAAATCAGGGCCAATCAGGGAATAGGGGGGGAGTGGCTCCAGTACATCGGAACAGGGGAAGGAGACAGTGGGGTCTTAACAGCTTTTTAAGGGAAGCTTCTTGTGTCTCCCTAACCTGGGGATGCCTCTTAGGGTCCCCACAACAGGTCGCCAGTCTAATGTCAACCCATTCACTGTCACCCTTTGTGCCTGACCCATAGCTCATCCATGAGATGATGTGTTTATCCACCTGTGTGCTGGACAATTTGTCCAGGTCACTGTGAGAGACAGTATCAAAGACTTTACTGAAATTCAGAAAGATTACATCAGCTGCTTTCCCTTGATCAACAAGATCAGACATATTGTCATGAAAGAAAATAAAATTTGTATAACAAGACTCTCCCCTTGTGAACTGGTGCTGGCTGTGACTGATGACAATGTAATATCACTTCTTTCAAAGCTATTAGGATTTATTCAGTGTGAGTGAGATCAAGAGTAAGATTTTAGTGAATTCCCAAAGGACTCCCTTGTGACAGTGGTCACAAGGGCTTCTTGGATGATGGAAGAGACGAGAATGTTGACTCCATGTTTTAGAAGGCTTGATTTATTTCTTTATGATGTATATATATAACATTATAACTACACTAAAAGAATAGAAGGAAAGGTTCATCTCAGAATGTCGGTTCTCAGGATCTCAGTCCTGAGGTGCTGAGCCACCGAGACCACCTTGGGGGGCTCGGGAGTCCTGGAATGTTGCCAGAAGTGTCTGGTGGCTGGACTTTGGTCCTACACAGGAGACGACAAGGATGAGGGCTTCACCGGGGTGAATGGTGAAGGGATTAGTTAATTAGAGGGTGAGACACAGGGTTTAGGATTTATGTACAGGGGGGTTTAGAGGAGTAAGATGGAGGAATTGGGGTGTGTCCTGTCCTTCTTCTTCTTCTTCTTCTCTCTCCATCTTCTTTGGTGATGGTGGCATTTTTGGATTGGTTATTACTGAGAGTGCACCGAGTAATAAGAATAAATGGTATTGGGGAAAAATGATAAATATTGTACACGTAACAATGGGTATAAAGATACGTGGCTGCCCGGAGGGCAGCAGACAGTGTGCTTATGGCTGACTGCTGAGCAGATCTCTGTTCGGCTGAAAGAACATCTTTTAGATAAACAATTAATAAACATAAAAACCGAAAGAAGAACTGAAGCCTCTTCTCGTCCTTCGATACGCGGGCTGCCCCAAGGCCACCTTGGGCCTTTCCAGGCCCCTCAAACAGCCGAGAAAACCGGACATCAGAAGGCTAGCTAAGATAAGAATAGAAAGGAGTGATAACAAAGGCAGCTGGCTTGGACAGAGAGCGAGAGCCAGCTCTGCCGTGACTGGTCACCAAATCCAAACATCCACAAAAGACCAATCACGGATCCACCTGTTGCATTCCACAGCAGCAGATAACCATTGTTTACATTTTTTTTCTGAGGCCTCAGCTTCTCAGAAGGAAAAAAAATCCTAAGAAAAGATTTTCACAAAAAGATGTCTACGACGCTCCCTTGCCAAAATTATTTTCTAATAATTTTAATGTTATTATTCTATATTATCTTGAAGCCTCTGGCAAAATCTAAACTGATGTCACTTCTTATATATCATAAGCATAGCCACAATGCATATCATATGCAGATCTAAAAGTTAAATATCATTAAAATAAAATAAGTGTCTGCCATGTTCTTAGGTTTACTTTGATCATTCCCAAAGGTATTAAGCATCTAAGATCTTTCCCCCATCTAAAATTGTTGAAGTATCACAGCCCACATGTTCTTTCCATCCTGATATGCAATGAAATTTCTGGTTTCACTGGATAGCAAGGGAATTTTGGAACTTCAATATAAAACACATATACATAAGAAGGCAGAATACAATTCAGCCTGTTAATGCAGAGGAGTCTTGCCCAAGAAATAACAGATTTCAATAACTGGCCTGATACGAGTCAGATTCTTCTACTTCCTGATGACCCATGTAGAAGTTACAATCCAAAAATCACATTTGGAGTTGATTATAGATTACCATATGGGCCTATAAACAAACTTGCAAGAGCAAGCATTACTATGAATCCTATGGTAAAGGCAGCCAGGAAACTTCTGTCCCTCCTTCCACAACTCGTTTGTTCTACTATAGGAAGCATTTGCATAAAAAAACAGAAATAATCAGAATTAAACTAGGAGGTAAAGCAAATGTCAGTCTTTCTTTAGGATAGCTTCACAACATTGTTAGAAATGCAAGTATTTCCATCAATTTTCTGTGGCATTTTTTCCTTCCATCAATTTTTGACATCAGGTTGTGGGGTTTTTTTGACAGTGAGTAACACTCACATAATTATAATAAGGACACAAAGGACAAAATAGCCATAAAAAATAAAAGCAGTTCTGTGTTATTTTAGTTGCAAATACCACATCCTTGTATAATCAGTAGTTTTGCAAATAACATTGCAAGCAAGACTCATTCTGAATAACAAAGTATTGTGAGGGCTTAAAGAAGAATGGAACAGGAGTGAAGCTGGGTGTATTTGTGTTTGTTAAGAGCACTGATCAGGGTCTCCACTAAGTCCCACGAACTACATTATCTTCTTTTCTATTTCTACGATGTCTGTGATTTTCATTTTTCTAATTCAAAGAATATCCTAACAAAACCCCCTGTGTCTGAACTTGACGTTTAGAACTTTCCTGGTCTGCTTCAAAAGTGAAATTACTTGACAAAAGTGAAATCACATTTGACAAAAATGTCAAATACAAAATTAAATCATACACACTGGCATCCAAAACAATCCACTTTGTGTCTACAAATTTTAGGTTCTTGGCTACTGTGACAGCAGTGAAAATTGTAACATTTAGAATATGTTTTCTCCACTATGGTCAGAATAAATTATAAAACAATTTATCCAAGGAGTACTTCTAATCTTCATAGTTTTTCCTAGATGCAAATAGTATAAATGTGACCTAAGATTGATTTAGTCTTTGGTTATTACTATACTGTGTCACTGCAGTCAGAAAGATACAGCTTTAAAACCAGAGGACCAATAGCAAAGCGAGTTTTACTTGAAAAGGTCCTTAAAAAGAATTGTGACTTCTTGGGCTCATTAAATCTTCTTTTTTACTGTCTTTCTTTTACATGAAAGCTTTTAAGATCCATTTATCTGGAAAATGAATTTTAATGTAATTAAAATATCCACCAGAACTACCAGGAAGGAATCCTTTATGTTATTGTTTTAATTTTTGTTTCTTTAGCTCAAATGGAACAGATTGTCAAAGTCAAGGGGCACATGTGCTAACTTTTTCATTTAAATTAATTATTCTTATAAAGAATAGAGCTGTCTGCAAGGCCCATTTTTTGTGCATTGAGAAATGCAAAGAGAAACAACAATGATGCCTCTTCTGTAAAAAAGATAACTCATATAGCAGGATGAAGCATTTTGATAGTGTTCAAACTGTCATTGTTTCCAAAAGAGTACTACTTCTGTTTAGAATCTTCTGCTCATTTTCACTTTTTTGCTCTTATCATATTAAAACACCCAATACATAGAATGCAAAAATCAGAATGAATTAACAATCAGGTTCTGCTTCTGAGAAATATCATTTAGTTTCTTCCAGAGTTTTAATGTGTAAGAAACATTTTCTATTTTGAAAGCAATAGTGTCAGCTGTACTTTCAGTCATTCACAGTTCTTGGTTTTTCTCTGAGCTGAAAAATTCATATCCCATATATACGTATATTACTGTAGATAGATAGATATAGATACATATCAATGTAGGTGGACTTCTCAACTCCTTTCTTTCCTGATTTTTGATATTCTACCTGCTCTGTCATCCACAAAAAGGAAGGAAGGAGAGAGGCAGGCTTAGTGAGAAGCATAAAGATGGCAGACTTCATTCTAGGAGAATGTGGCTTCCACCCTGGTGTTCTGTTCTCTTTGTCTGATGTACAGCGCCATGAAATGTTCCCAAGTCTATGCTTTTGTTGTCAAGACACAGTTGGTCAGCAATGCCTACTTTGGAATGGTGAGGTAGGAATAGAGCCTAAGGAAGCCTACAGTATAAAGAAGTGGTACACTTTTCTCTAGTTGAGTAGTTACCTTGAATCATGCAGCATCTTCGATGCTCAGTTCCCTTCCTGGGGAGTGGGTCTGTAGGACTCAGCACACTGGAGCCACATAGACCTCCAAGCCCCTGAGAAGATACCTGGAAGCAGTATGGTCTTCTTTGTAAGCAGATCTGTCTCATGAGGTGAAATGGAAGTCTTCTAATGCCTTTCAAGGAGAGCACAGTGTGGTTCCCTCTAGCTGTACCTTTAATCGTCAGAATGTTAAGTTATGTGACGTAACCTCATCTGCACAAACAGAGGAGCATGGAGAAACAAAGCAGGTGTGGAAGCCCAAGAAGACATTGTCTTGCCATTTCTAGGTGCATCATAGAACTCATTAACATATCATCTTCCTGAATCCAGAAGAGTTCAGAGGCACAAATACAAATGGGAATCTAAGAACACAGAAAGGTCTCCCTGTTTTGGTCTTTCCCAGAGCTGTTCCAGGAGAGACTCAGGTGCTTTGTCCAGACATTAAATTCTTTATTGTCCAGACATGAAACCCTTCAAGATTAATCAATTCCAGAATATCTTTCAGACTGCATGGTCACTGCCAAAGGGAAAAAGGACATATAACAGAATGCAGAACAGCATTGTGGGAAAAGTCTATCTATGGGATATATAGTGCAGGAACCACAGGAAAGGAAAGGGAATGGGTCTTAAATATTTAGGAGAAACAAGAGTGGGAAAATAAAGGAATAAATTTATGAAAAAGGGTCAGTTAAGTGTAAACCCTTTGCTGGGAAAAGTGTACTAGGAAATCTACTGTATCACAAACATTTACATGTTGTTAGTGAAAGGTTCAAAAAAGCTTCAAAAAAGGGTTCAAAATAAGATAAAAGAATTTACAATACGCAACAAGTCTAATAAATTATAGAGGATAAGCTAAATATACATTTTCCTCTAAAATGGGGGAGACAGACTGTTGGTCTTGTGAGTTACTCTATGTCTTAGACACCAGACGCTGTTTCTGTAATCCACTTCTTCCATTCACCACCTTGTGTAAATATGTGTCTTTTCTTTGCAGAGTTAACTAAGATGGTTAACTGGTTGCCCCTCTCAGCCACTTAACCTTTTGATAAACTCCATTTTATGGATTGAACTCTGCATTTTGCATGAATAATGCAAAAATAAAGTAATAATTTCTAGTGCCTTCACTAAATTCCCTCTGTGTTTTCAGAAGTGGCTGTTCTGTACAGAAGAGAAGTTCTGTACAGCCTACATGCAAGAGATCAGGAAAGCTGACTCTGCAGCATAAGAAACCAAGAAATAGATACTAAAGATTGCTTAATCTTTAGTATATAGCAATGGCAAATTACAATGCTTGAGCTCATCTAACAGACTGCTGTTTCATAAAGCAATTGGTTTTTTACCAATGGTTTATTAACCAATTGTTATTGGTTTAATTAATCCATGTAGTGTAATTTTATCCCTGATGTAATACATATGCAGCAGCAATAAAACTCATTAAATGTCCTCAGCCAAATCAAGGCATGCAAATTTAAAACAGAAATGCAAGTAAGGGTGAATGGCATTTTTAATAATTCATAGCTTGGCTTTGTTGAATTTTGTTCTAATACTTAAAAGAGACTGGCCCTGCCGGATTCAGCAGAGTTGTTAGGCATAAGAAAGACTGATATTTTTTCTTTTTTTTAAATTTTAAGATGCTACTCCATTTCCTTTCATGAATAAAAATGTCTTACTGTCCCTTTATGGGTTGCAGACCAAGCTCTGAAGTACATTTCAGGAGATTTTTATAATTTTGCTCAATTTGTTCATTATTAAACCCATAAAGATAAATTCAAAAGCAAGAACAAAATGCTAACAGCACTTATTATAGCATGCTGCTATTCAATTTTAGACAGCATAAAACTGTTCATATTAGGAATGTTTCTTGTGGATTTTGCAAGCCCTGTAGGCCCGACCAATCCCTCCCCCTCCAATTCCCCCCCCCCCAAAGACATTTAAAGACTGAGTTTTATGGTAACATAACTACTACCCAAGAAGGTAAATTTAATATTCTTGGGCATATTCTATATCTATATCTATATCTATATCTATATCTATATCTATATCTATATCTATATCTATATCTATATCTGTATCTGTATCTGTATCTGTATCTATTGCTATTATATTAACCTCAATATAATGTCTTGGAGACATTACTTATGCACTTCCACATACGCATCTGGTAAATTTCTAAGTATATGCACTTATTAAATCATACCAATTTGGAGAGTACCACAAATATCTGAAATATTACAGAATAATCACTTTCCTCATACAACTGTCCTTCTGTAATTTCTTACGCTCATGACATGAATGGCTTAGTTGCAGTTAACTTAAATTGTTTAGGTAAAGAACTTCAAATTGGTAGAAGGTCCTCTGAAAGGGCCAGACTGCCAAATAAGAAACACTATAGTGAGGGATTTGGAAGGAATTTAAGCTACACATAACTTTTTAAAAACAGACTTAAGCTTTCAGATCTTTCAAGTTTCAACTCAGAAGCCTTCACTTAGATAATGAAGACATTGAAAATAAGCAACATCTTTTATTTATCTAAATTTATCTTCCTGGATCTTAAACGTGTTTTATTGACAACAGTGTACACTAAATGCACATTTACTGGAAATTCACATTTTTCTCAGGAGATTCACTTTATGCCTTCTAGAATCCATACATTTCCATGTCTTGAACGGCTATGAATGAGCATGTTTAGGATAAAAACAAAGAAGTTTTGTTTCAGAGCTAAAGACTGAGTTTAATTACACTGTTATCTGAACTGTCAAGAGTACATACAGAACATGATAGATAACTTTCAAGCCTTCAACTTTTCATAAGCTTTTAGCTGACAAATTCATCTGGAAGCTATTTAAAATATATAAAATCACAAAGCACACTTTATAAGTAACTTGTGCAATCAAGGTGCAAATTAAAAAGAGAAAGGGAGATATAATATTGAAGTATTGCAGTAAATTGAGAAAGACAACAATGTACATTTGGAATCCAAGTCTTAGAAATGAAAAAAATCATTTAATACTTGTAAATGTTACAGCCTTTGTTATATATAGTAATAAAGATAGATCTGTATTTTTGTTGTTGTTCTACAGAAAATTGAGTATATTTCTGTACATACAGCCTGAAATTCTAGTGAACTAACCAATATAACTGAAATTAAAAAATGCTGTCTTTTAATATTGAAATTAAATCAGTATATCAACATATGAATAACAAATTGGAATGAGTCAACTCAATCAAATCCTGGAAAATTACAGGTTATGATGTTATCTGAGTTAGTACGACCCCTCTGAAACAGAAGGATGGAGCTTGTCATCAACATGAGACTGCAAATGCATGATTTTAGGCTATTGTTTTCCAAGCAACAGGTACAACTAACTCTTATGCTAACTGAATATTCCTTTTTGACATGAAATGTCTTGCAATCACTTTTACTTGATGTGGAAAAGTAATTTACACTGAGCAAGCATGGATTATGGCTGTGTTAGTCTTTGTCAGAGTTAGTATGATGTTCAAAGCAGAACAAAAAAAAAAAAATTCCGAATATGATTCTGAAATGCTCTACCCCAAAGCAACAAGGAAGATCAACAACTGCCTGCCACTGCAATTAGGAGGGATCTCAAGCTGTTCTTTTGCATACCATATAACACCACTTTTAGTTAGAATCTTCAGCTGTGATTATCCTTTGGCTTTGGGCTTGGTACAAGGAGAATTTCTCGCTTTTTTCCCCTTTTTAGACTGTCAGGACAGTAAAGGCCTCCATTATGATGTAGATGCTGAAGGAAAAACCATATTTTTGGTATTTATGAATATCTAATTTAACAGATTGCCATTTTTCCCCCTTGGATAGTTCCAGAGAATTCTTCAAAACACAATATACATTCAGTTGTTTGTTCTGGATCTTAAATCATATATGCATAGGTCAATGATCTTATTTCTATTGTTTATTCTGATTATCTCTTGTTTCTATAAGTAAAAATTATTTCAATGATATTGTGAGCAACACCTGGAAAGGAGATGTCATCACAGACACAGCATTAAAATCATTATCCAATTCCTCTTTGTGATCCTGAACCTGCCTAATTTTGTCTGTTTTTATTTTTTCACTGAAGAAACAACTGATATTTTCTCCACACACACAATTAACTTTCTTCACAGTTTCTTTACATTTCCATTACCTAAACAAATTTAAAAGCAATCATAATCTGTTTTGTTTATTTTGAAGAGGCAGAAGTAATTTTCTTTATTTGATCAAATAAAACTAATACTTGGGAATATACGTCTTACTTGTGAATTTATATTCCTTGCGTATCTGTTAAGTAATAAAGAAACAGTTTGCTGATTTAATTTTACCCAGAGAAAGCACTTCTGCTGTATGTCAGCATTGTTATTGTAACACAATTTGCAAAGTAATATTCAAATATCCATTTCTGTGGAATAGTTAGATTTTATTTTGCAAAACCGAATATGTGAAAATAAAAATGGGGTATTTTTAGAAGATTTTAATTTAATTAGTTTCTACCGTTCTTCTATGCATTTTTTTGTACAAATAACAGTTTAATTTCACAGTTTTAGTTAATATTTCTGAGTGCAAAATGTGCATTCTACTTCTGCCATGACTTCAAGACTGGAGCATAAACTGTAGGAATTTTTCTTCATTCTGATTAGTCAACATAAAATATATATTTTTATTTATAAAGAAAGACTGAGTTTCTGTGCTGAACCTTCCGCTACTGATCTGATTAACATTTAGCCTTCTTTTCAAAGTGAATTCATCCATGCTTCATTTTTCCCTTCTATATTTAGGAAGTAAAATCAAGCAACATCAAATACTATACTACTTTCAAAGATGATGAAGAATTCTCAATTAACCCAGTTTGTTAAATCAGTTTTAAATTTAGATTTAAAGATCAGTCTTACAAAGCAGGCAAATTTTTGGGCGTCTTTGCAAGTGCAGACATGAGCGTTATGGGAATTATGCTTTTGGTGCTACAGCTCTGGATATTTTTAAAGTTTTCTCAAGTTAAATAAGAGCAACTTTCATAAACTCAAGCCAAAAATAAGTAATCTCACTCTCAGATAAGATGCGTTTTCAGTTGGAACTTCCAAATGCAAACTGTTGCATCATATGAAACTTCTCTTCCCTCACACTGGTGTTTCCACATAATTCAGATAAACACTGGTGCAGGAAGTGAAAGAAGGAGCAAGACTTTCATTTCTCTTATAGAACATGTGGACCTTCTTTTGCAGTCTGATCTGAAATTGTTGACTTCCTTTCATTATTTTTTTCTTCTCTTGGAGGAGAATCAAACAACAAAGAAGTGAAATGAGGTGAAGTCTGTCTGTGGGAAAGTACATATGGAGATTTTACCACAGCTGGGTAAATCAGCCCTTTTTCCAGGAAATCTCACAGTGCTGTGGTAATATACTCAAGCTGAAGGACTGCTCTGTTTTGAATAAAAATGTAAAGAGAAGTAGGCACTTAGCTGGCAAAAGGGCATACCTGCTAAAGTTAAAATAACTGCTTTAGTCATGATGAATGGTGCTGTAGACAATACACCCCTAATGAAGTATCTACTAACAGACAATATAATAAAATACTTCCTTTTTCATCTCAGTCTACACATAAAGGGATTCTGTACCCTTGATGATGAAAGGAAGATAAAACTTAGAGGGAAAAAATAATTTGATTAATTATCTGAGAGCATGTCAACATATAAGACAAAATAAAAAACTGTCACTGATTTATAAGTAACTAAAAAATCCTGTGAGGAATATATATGCATTTCACTAGGTTTTATGTATAAATATTTAATATATACACATTTATCATCAAAAGATTAGTGCTTTATATGAGTTTCTATTGATCTACGTATTTGTATGTTCTAAACCTATGAAACACAGTATGTGCAACTGCACATTCACAGTCAGTGAAGCGAGAAACTTTCCATGTTGGTTGGGAATTAGCAAAATATAGAACCTCTGGGGTAAAAATTGAAAAATATTGAAAAAGTGCTCTGTGTTGTAGAGAACTTTATCTGAAACAGACTAGCATCAGCAGGAAGTCAGCAGTTTCCTAGTATGTCATAATCCTGAGGTTAAAGAATATTTTAAAATATTTGCTGTCCTGCATGTATTGACAGGGAATCCTGTCAGTCCCTTGTAGTTGGGCAGGAGAAAAAGCAGACCTTAGATATGTAGTCAAGAGTCACAAATAAATTAAGAAAGAGTAGGCCATCAAAGCACACAGAACCCCACTTACTCCCATCACTATTTGCCATTAATCATTGAAAAATAAACAGTTTGCACTTACAGAGAATGATCATCTTACGGTTCCCCAGAACTCCCTTTTTTTCCTTGGGATAGCAATGCTCCAGGGACCTGTCAAGTTAGATTTTATCCTAGTCCAGCTTAACTCTTTTGGGATCTATCCATTCCCTTCATAACCAAAACCAAGCTCTTAGGCAAGAGGGAGGATTGTAGAATATCATAATTCCAGTCTAGAAAGCCATTTTTCCTTATCACATTCCATCTTTTAAATTGCTTTATTTCTAGGTTTTGAGGGCCTTTAAATTTGGAGAAATAGAACACTTTTACTTTAAAAGCTAACCTTTTTTGTTCAGGTACCTGTAGAAATATTTGTTATAGTCCTAAATTCAGGTATGTACAACCAACAGCTGAGCTAACAAAGAATGACTATAGTATGTGGCCACTGAAAACAAGGATTTTTGGAGTGAAAAGTAAATCCTACTGTGTTTAAGTTTTCATTTGTGCTATCTGTTTTTTAAACATATTTGCTGCCTATCCATGTGTGAATAAAATGCAAGAGTTTGTGAAGAAGACTTATATGTAATTTGGTAAAGGTTATGCAATTTTTTATCATTTTTCTTTTGACACAAAGTGAGGCCAAGGTGATAATGACCTCTTTCTGTTTAGCTGCAGATGGGTGAAAAGGCTTTGGAGACGTAAGAGATAGTGTTTAGAAAGGTTATTAGTCCTGTGAGAGTGAATGTATTTCCTTTCTCACATGCACAGTTTGTAATGCTGTCATTCATATGAAGAAAAGTCCTTTCCCTTTCATCTGTTTTGGCTTTTGCATACACAAAATCCACACTAAGTCTGAAGGGAAGTGGAGAGATTCATTCTGTTGTTATTGTGTGGCATGACCCCTGCTGTGTTTTTTCCCCATCCTTGGCCTCCTAGAAACTCAGTTTCTTCTGACATTATAACCAAACATGTTCAGTCTTAGACAACAGCGCACATTTGTCACTGATGCCAAATAGCCACTTTCCTTTGGATTGCCTATCAGTGAGATGTAGGATCTCTTTTCTTCCCTAATAGCTTGTTCCCTTTAATTGCACTTCATCTTTTTTCTTGGATCCCATTTTTCATTAGAATTCCTCAGTGGAAGTTAAATGATCTCAAGAGAAATCTGTAAAAATCAGTTAAAGTGAAGAGGTAGGAGCAAACATCAAGATTACCAGATGCTCCAACAGAACAACTTCATCTTAGTACTCAGCTGAGAAAGTAATGTACTTGGTTGCAGAGCTAAACTAGTTATAGACAAGCAAAAGAGAGGTACAATTGCTTTCTATTTCAGACACAACAGGTATTTTAAAATATCATAATCTAGTAGAAATTAGTGTTCAAGACTTACTTACATTACTATTACTTCTTTATTGTTGTAGCTGTTGAGTAAATTGGATTGAAGAATGATTTAAATTTTTTATATACTCTTAAGTAAAGAACAAAAAAACCTGAACACTCTCAGTCACCCCTCTAAACCACAGCTTCTTGCCAGTAAGTTTTATTTAAAGAAAAAACAGACATACAAAAATTAAAATAGGTTAACACTGAAAGAAAAATTAAGCTAAGGAGATAGATTTTTAAGGGAAATAATCACAAGAATTTTACACAAAAGTATGAAATAAAAAAAATAGATAAACAATCACAGACTCTTGAATGACATCACCTATATATCTAACTAGACAAGAATCAGTTATAACTTCCTTAACCTGATCATCAGTTAAAAAAAAGCTTATCAACAAGAAAATAACTTTCTCTAAATATTGGCAGAGTATTCTTTTCCATTCATGGCATTACCTGGATAAGAACTGTAGCCAAAGACATATAATTTTTAGAAGAAAATGGAGTTTTACTTTGTTTCTTGTTGCTCACACTGTTATCTAAATACAGTCTTGTTTACAATTATCCCACAGAAGCAGAATTATTTGTTCTGACAAAAAGGGACTCTAAATCCAAACTATTTATTTTGTAAATACTATTTTTCTTAAACTTAGGGTAAAAACCCAACTTAACTAGGTGAATTTTCCATTTCTTTACTTTTGAGTGAACTAGAGAGAAAAGGAAGTGGCTCTTTTCTCTCTAGGGGGCGGAAAGAGAGGCAGAACATGAAGGAGAAGTGGCTGGATAGAGAGGGTGTGAGAGAGGGGGAAATAAATTGAGAGGCAGTGCTACAGGAGAAAAGAGTGAAAGAAAGAGGGAGAGATGGAGATATAAAAGAAAGAATGGGAGTGCATAGAAACAAAATGTGCATGAGGAAGAGAGGAGCACAAGAAGCAGTAATTTTCAATTTACTAGTAAAACTAAGGAAGATTATGACATCCAATGAATAATAAAAAAAAATCTGAAAGAAATGAAACATTTTCTTGCCATATGTTTTCTTATGTTTGACTTGGATTTCATCTTCATTCTCAAATCTCACTCAAACCCAAAACTTTTCCCCGTTTTAACATCACTTTCAATATACTTTTATACTTTTTTATATAATTTTCCCAAACATTATATTAGCTCCAAAGCGTTATTAAGAAACCTGGTCAGAGAATAATGGATTTATACTTACAGTACGGCAAAGCTATGATATCAGATGACTTCCAAAAATGCATTCCTACCTACAAGCAGATCAGAGGGTCTCACTGTGACAGATAAACAGCTCTCTACCACATCTTCTGCTATGAAACTACATAAATATATTTGGGTACTGTTACTTTAGGCCCTGTCATCTAAGCATGAAAGCAGTATCTCTATAAAATATGTATACGTAAGAATCACAGTATTATGCTATGATAAGAAAACTCAGAAACGTTATTGTAATTTGGAGTACTGAAGCAGAAAAAGCCCCCAGAGCCTCATAGACAAACTTCCACACCAGCCTCCATATGTCACCTTCCAAGATTCAGTCTGCAAGAAATGGTTCATTATATGCACCATGTTCACTAAACAAAATAATGTCTTGTGATTAAAATGAAAATTGTGTTTCAACAAGGTGACTTCTGTTGCAGCACTTCAGCTGAGCTATATCTGCTGTCTTTGAAAGTGTTCGTTTTGTCTTATCACAGATGTTTCTCTGGAATGTTAACTGCAGACTCCAAGCAGAAAAAAATTCATTCCTGATGGTGTCTTGCTGCAAACAGTGTGGAACAATATGAATGTAGGCCTGAAAATTGTGACCAACGTGGAATTTAAAGCTTTTGTCAGAACAACTGGACATCTTGCAAGTGAGCAACTGAGATGTGAAGGGTTATTGAGCACTTTCTGATGAGCTGTCACTAGCTCTGACAAGTGGTCCTAAATTAAATGCTCATTCAATAATTTTCATTCATGTGTGATTTGCATACACTTTTCTAAAGGATTTTTCTGATCTCATCTCAAAACATTTGCTAAGTTGCAAGCAAAAAGACATGCAAAATATCCTGAAAATTATAAAGAGATCATATTCTGGTTTAATCCAATCCTATGTTCAAACATGGTTAGTGAAAAATGAAAGTGACACAATTTCTCTACCATGTTCACCATCTTTCATCTTTGTAAATGGATGCACAGACTCTTCTGGGAAGAAATCTACCCAAATACTACTGCACTGCTGCTCTTTGAATTGATACTGCACAGCAGCCTCTGAAGAGACCAGTATGCCAGAGACACTTGATGCTCAGGCAGTAAAGCTCATTTTGCTGCCTTTGATTTTTCAACATTGCTTGAACTTCCTCTAGTTCATCATACTGGCAGAAGAAAAGGGTGTGGTCTTCCAATAACAGCTATGACAGCACTCTTATCACTTGGATCTTGCATCATGCTGACCCAAACAAATTTGAAACCCAAAATATTACCCACATCAGATTAATCTTCCAATTAAAAAAAGAAATTAAAAAAAAAATCAGCCAAATTTTCAGTCAGGAGGAATGGAAACTTCTGAAAAACATTGCTTAAGAACTTTCATTCAAGCAGTTAGAAGCATCAAATCCAGATGCATTTCTGTAATTCCTCTGAGAAAATAGGAGTATTTTAAAACATACAAGAATGCCTGTATGAATAAAGCTATGACACACACCTGCCAAACACCCTATTAACCTGAGGGTATTTAATGCCATGAATATTTCCATATCCAGCACTTTTAGAAGCTGTTAGCTCTCTCAGGTTAATAGTGCCAAATCCTCTTCCTATAAGTACATCCATCCATTTAAAAAGTAATTCACACTGTGGGTAGAGGGATCAAGAATTTTGCAAGAATTTGCCCAGATCTTTGCATGCAACTAGCTCTAAACATTTTTACTTATAGATCTCTGTTATGTTTGCCTGCTATCAGAAAAAAAACCCAAAACCCAAACAATCCAGGTGTTGGGTTTTCTATAGTGATTCCCAGTCAGTTCCCTGCAGACTGAGTGTACAGATTGTGCAGATTGTACAGAGAGTGCAGATTAAAGGATTTAGTTCTTTGTAGCAGTTGAGTGACTGACAGGTCTCTGAAAGCCACTTCAGCTCAGCTTAACTGAGCTCAAAGATTACTCTAATATTGCTGAGTGGCTGCTCCATGAATCAGAGAATGCAGAGATGGACAAATACAACTATGTAGTTTGTCCCTTTGATCACACAAACTAAAGATACTAGAGCTGCAGCTGTTCCATTTAATTATATATGTTTGAAATTCACCGCCTTCTGAGAATCTGCATAAACATTCCTGCATGTTTTATCAAAAAATTGATTAAACACTTTTATGGAATAGCTGAATAGCTTGGTAGAAAAAAAGATATTACATATTGATATAAGATAATGAATTAAGAAAATGGCGATATGAATGTTATCTTCTTTTTAGGGACAAAGCTTCTGGAAATACAAACAAAAAAAAATTTAGATGACAGACTCCTTAAGTAACTTTTTTTCCCTTTTTAAAAGACCTTCAGAATAAGAAAGTTACAATTTTAGAATTTAAATACTCAGAAAAATAAGAAGGATATAAAGAACATGACATACTGCAGTTCTTAAAACGAAAGTTTATTTTAAGCAGCTCTTGAGTAAGGAGCTCCCTTTCCATTGGACTTGAAATATTTAAACATTTTAGCCAATTGGTTTTTCAATTTGCCTGTCCTAAAATAAGATACATTTTTTCTGTTTTACTTAAAATATGCCTAAAACGCTAGAATGTATGTCTAAAACCCTAAAGCAGGTTATTTCTACGGCTCTAGGAATTACTTGCTACAACAGGAGGAAGCATGTAACATTCAACTACCTGCAGATGTTTTTCTCTAAATACTTCTACAATGAACACTTCTGTATCATCAAGTGGTTCATATATCTATTGACAAGATTACAACTGTCCTAGAAGTTGGGCAGAAATGCAGGACTTTCATTTAAATGTCTAAAAATCAAAATATTCTCTACCCAAAACCAACTAGTTGCACCTACCTTCTGACAGTTCCAATCTACCATTGCTTAACAAACACAACACACACTGCTTAAGCAGCTCTGGAGATGCTTTGTTCTGCAGCTGAGCACATACTGGAACAATGTGTTAATGATAGCTTAAAATATTCAGACTGGTAATTTTTGGTATCTCTCTGAATGCTGAAAAATAAGAATGGTAAAGGTCTAGGGCAAATGAGGACTTAAAGGTCCTCATTTAGGATGCAGCATGTGATTTTTAGACATTTCAGTACATAAATTAAGAGTTACTTAGGTTCTCAAGACTGCCTAGTATCATGTCACAGTCTCACTATTAAAAGTCTCCCTTCTCCAAAGTGACATTTTTCTGCTGATGAAATGTAGAGTTGGTTGTTCATTCTGGGTCCTGTGCTGTGACAGTATTCTTGTTTCTTTCTGCTATCATTGTTAAAAACAATAATGTCACCATCCATTGAGCACATCATTTCCAAATATCAACCATCTTTACCCAGAATTAATATATTTTGTATTGATTGTGTGTCATATGTTTCTTCACAAGATAATGTAATTCCTTGTGGGCAATGGGATCTTAACATATGTCAATTTTATCATCAAATAAATGAGTGTACATAAAATAAACAAGCATATCTATTTCACATAAAGTCCTCTTTTTGGAGAATCTTTTCTTCATCTACAGTTGGTTTGTACTGAAACTTTCATCAGACTTCTTGTGTGACACATTGCCTGAGAACGCAGACCTATGAAAGATTGTCTTGCCCATATTTTGAGCTAAATAGGAGTTTGCAGAAGATCAAAATATGTTTCATGAGAAAAGACACTCACTTTTAAAAATTTCAAAGGTTTATTAAAAATCTTGACAAAATGCAACCATGACTGAATAAGGAAAAAGGACAACATGCACTGGGATTTGGTGACACAGCAGCTACAAGCTCATTTACAAAATGGCTGCTCCACCCTTTATACCCCTGAGGCTTGCCTCAGCCAACCCTGGCCCCTCCCGAAGTCTGCCAGACAACTCTTCTTTACTGTTTATTGGTGGAGGCTACTTTCTTGCAATCTGATTGGAGATCAGGTGTTGTCACGCCACGCCTCCTAGTAATAAGTCTTCCCTCCTCCCAGATGCCCCATGCAAGAAGCACAGGTATATCCTTCTACATGTCCCGACTACCAAGGCTGTCTCTTGGCAACCATATGAAGGAGCAGGGTGGGGGGAAGAGAACTGTTGGGGAGAACAAACAAGATCCAAACAAAAAAATCACAATAACATAGCCATATATCAATAAAACTTATCTTAACATACACATTATATTCATCCCTTAATTGTGCAAGCCAATCATCTCATTACTCATCTATAATATCTTTATTCTGTTAGCATGTCAATGCAAAGTTAATGAATTCTCCTAAAAGACAGAAGATATTGGTGTAGCAATGGATTTAAGCTGCAATAAATGATGTAATCAAATATGTTTAGGCTGGAATTTGGCTTGGATTCTGGGTACACAAAAAGTGGGCTGCAATTATGACATGCTTCAAGTGTCCTGTATTTCCAGACTGTGTATTAGGGCAGTTCATTCCTGTCATGAACCTTTTCCATATCACAAATTTAACCCCCTTGGTGCTGAAAGTTTTTAAGCACTGTAGAAGATCTTGTAAAATATCAATTCAGGATACCTTGTAGAAGTGAGACCTACCTATCATCATTATTTCATGGTATACAGGATCTGCTTAGAAAGTACCTAGAGGAGTAAGACAGATTTTCTGACGCATTTATTTCCTATCAAACTGCCACAGAAATACAAATTTTCCTCAAGAATAAGAGCTTCTTTTCAGCTCAAAGGTCTTGTCTGTATTCTGGTAATATAAAGAGCTCAGCACATCATCTCCTGTTCTTCACGCCAGTGTACAAAGATTCCACACAGATCCTGCCTGTGCTGGCAAGGGTGGGAGCAGTGCTGATGGCTTACCTGGTTCTTTTGCAAACAATAATCTCCCAAAGTTAATTCTTTCTTCATAATGCCTTTTTCTCCAGACTCAGCTATCTAAGGCATACCTTAATCAACTCACACATTCATACAGCACTCCAAGCAGAAACTTTTTACCTCTTTAAACTAAGGAAGAAGTGGACTCATTTCTGAAAAAAAAATAAGTATAAAAAAGTTAAGGCAAAGACTTTTGGGCTTTCAGACTCTGCTTTCTTTTTTTCTTTCTACTATATTTGGGAGGGTACTTTCTCTAGAAAGGTTTTGTTTTCCCACCTACCACAATTATTAATTTGTAGTGCATGTCAGACTACTTAACCAACCTCACAGCTAAAATGGCATCACTCATTTCCTAACATTTGTCAGTCTTCAGTTCTGGCCACTGGTTCCTTTCAAAGACTTTTTTGGCACCTTTAACTCCTGACACTTTTCCCATGCATGTATATATATGAGATGTTACCATCTCTTGATTATTTCTGCATCCTGCTGTCTTTTCTTATTGGTAGAAAGCAGAAGTACTTCCACGTTTTTTTTTTTTTTTGCAGTTTAACCTACACAGCATAAGAACCCAATCTAACTGTCAGTTATCTCTAAATTGTAATTTCTGGCCTGCTGCAGGAAAGCCTTGAAAGTAGGAGGAGAGTCTGATTAGCAATTAGCAATGACCCAGAGGTGTCTTCTCAAGAACTCACTTAGTTTTAATTCCGGAGGTTGATTAAGCCTAAATGGTATATTACACGGAAAAAATGAAAAGAAAAAAAAAAAAGTAATGTCTGACAACATGTGACAATGTAAGAAATAGATTAAACGAATAATCCACGTACTTTGTCAATGTTAGACAGAGCATAGTGAAAGAAAGTGGTTTTCTCACTCTTCCCTTTCAATAGATCTGTGTGACATTATGAGATCTAACTGGCATAAGCTTTCAAGGATCAGTAAACTGAAGGTTAAATGCTTATAAATGCTTATAAAATACATGCTTACAAGGATTCAGAAGTGATGAATCTCATTCTAACATTTTAAGATTCAAACAACTTGAGTGGCTCCAATAAAGTTAATGGCTTTATTGTGCTGCTACTCTGAAACAAACTCACCCAGATGGTATTTCCCCAGAACTACTTAAAAAAGCCAGTCCTCTTTCACTTTCCTCTGCCCCCCCCAAATCTATTCAGACCAAAACTTACCACCAGCAGTTACAAAAGTGGTCCTTGTCCTATCAATGAAAGGAGACTCAAGCAATAGCAATAGCACCTGTCCCAGGTGCTGAAAGGGGACATGGGCACAACTGAGTGCACTTTACTTACATGGCAAGAGCAGCAGCATCACACGCTTAACATCAGCTCTCTAAACTTTTTCTTTTCCCTCTTGCTGTGTTTATGGTCCATGTAATTTGTCCATCACAACATTACCACTCATCACTCTCCTGGACTAAGTTTCCCTTCATATACTTATTTCTACCAGTGGTTTCAGTCATTATTTCAGAATTCCTTTTCTAAGGAAACAGAGGCTTTATTCTTCTACTAAAAGTGTTGTAAATATGTGTAGCTACTCATGTCCCATGTCAAATATCACTGCTTGGTACCATTCTGAGAAAGTAAGCTGGTCTCACGCATAGACAAAACTAAATACATTTACCCAATGAGGTTCTTGCTCTGTTGTCTGTGTAATACTCACCTATTTTCCATTTGGAGTCCTTTTCGCTTTAAATTGTGTCTCCATCATAAGAGAAGGAGAAGAAAAGGCATTCAGAAGAGTTTTTTGTCAGTTGCATCATCAGCCACAGCGTGACATCAACCACAGGCAAGGGAAAAATCCTTTGTTCTGATATTTACCCACATTATTAATGAGCTTGGTCTGAAGTCACATGTATTATGGATCATTCCTAATTTATAAGTTATTCAACATTCAAAAATAAGAGTTTTGGCCATTGTCAAATTAGAAGCTTGCTTTAAAACCTTAATGATCAACTTCATTGCATGAAGTGCTTTAAGCTACTTTGGGTGGTCAGAAATTTAACTATACTTAATAAATTAAGTAAATACCTATCTGTATGATTTATTTGCTCTGTTCTGTAAAATATTTACTACTTTGTCAGGGCAGCTCGAGAAGAATTGGCTTCAATTAGAACCTGTATTCTTCTCTTCAACAGCCAAGCAGAACAATGCCACTGCAAGTCAGAGACTTTCCAGATATTCCTGCTATACTGTGCTCAGCCAGAGAGTAACAGCACCTCCTGTGAAGTCCAAAGACTGTGACAAATATAGCTGAATCATTTTTTGTAGACCTTCTAGTAGTTCTTCCACATTGCCTGCCTGTTTGACCTTTCTTTTCAGGATTTTGGCCTGCAAAAAGGAAACTATATACATACTATAACTAATGATGCATTTCTTACAGTTACTGACTTCCTGCCCCCAGGTTACACAGGTTTTGTTTCTATGTTCTCCTGCCTAGTGAGGTGGATAGGTGACCTAGTGAAGATGGAATGACTGCCTTGTGGCAGAAGGTTTGCTGAGCACAGGTGTTTTCCCAGCTTAGAAATTTTCTGGCAATTGTTGGTAGGTATGCATAGGATATAAATCTTGTTCTACAACAATTACCAAAGAAATATAGTGTTAAAAATGAGAGCATACTCCCAGTACTAAAGTGATTTCAGCATTTATTATGAGAAAAAGGAAGGCCTAAAGCACGGGGACCCGCGGGCTGAGCAGGAGCATTCCAGTTGAGGGTGCTGCAATGCCGGTGCTGGGTCTCTAGGGCTGTGATGTAGCGATGTTCCCGATGTCCCAGATGGAGCAGCACAGGTTCAGTGAGTCAGAAGTCCCCTTTTTATCCTGTTTTTTTGTCTGTTTGGATTGGTTTCTTTTTGGATCCTTCATTTGCATGAAGGTTTAAGGTGCTTGATTGGCCCATTACAGTTCTGTCCAGGCTGGCTCATTTTGTTTGGGGGTGGTGCACTTTGCTTAGATGCAATATGGTACGTTGAGTACCATATTTCTTACAATTACCCCTTTAAACCCCCTTTACCATAACCAAACTAACAGTACATGCTTAACAATTATCAGCTATTTTACAAGTTTCTAACCTATTTTTAACAGCTAGCAAACAAAGAGAACACCTTCATTAAAACAGTACTGTATTTTCTTAAAAAAGAACCAAACAACAAAACAAACTACATAATGAAATAAGAGCACCATGAGTACCATCTTAAAAATTTCCATTATAAATTTAAATTAACTATTACTGTTGTTATAGCAGATTAGATCCTCTGCTTAGTGATCACCTTTAGATGTGCACTATATAAAAACAGAAGGATGTTTGCATTAACTCTTTGATGACTTCCAGTTAACTTTCCTTACAGCAGTACGTTAACTGAAACTGAAATTACCAAAATTGAAATCTACCAAAACTATGAGGTATTCTAGTGTTGGGGTTTAGGACTTTTTCCTTTTTTTTTGTTTCTCTTAGGGAATTTTTTTCCCATTTTGTTGCTAAGAGACAATAACAACTGGATACTCAAGAAAGACAAAAGATGTTGCCACAGGAAGGGTGCAGCTGGCTATTCTCTTAGCTAGGGCAGTGCGGGATCATACGTTGTTCCTGGGCAGGTGTGGTTGAGAGCTGTCTCCTCATGGTCTGGGTGACCAGCTCCCCCAGCTCACCTTTCCCTCAGGGCCGGAAGACAAGACATAGACACGCAGGGACGATGGAGGAGGGCTCTGAACACGGCTCAATAGGTCCAACAGGGTTTATTGCAAGAAGGTGGGAGGGTCCAGGTAAAGCGAGGGCAAGGAGAGGGGCAGGAACACAACCACTGCTGAAGGGAGGCCAGTGGCAGAGCCCAGAACAAGGGTGGGGCCAGGGTTTATAACTGGAGGAAGGTAGGCGGGGCCAGGATACATGTATCCAATGGTAAGAGGAATCAGGGGAGGAGTTGAGGTGTGGTGACAAGGGGTACAGCAATGAGAGAGGGTGTCAAGGGTGGTCCTATGAGGAAACCCAACCGGGAAAGGAAGAGCGGAGAATCTTCTAGAATTGGGGAGTGGGCCACGGTTGATTGACAGTCAGGCTGAAGTCTCCTCCCAGGGCATCTCTGCCCCTTCCCCCCTGTGGTTCACTCCCACAGGGCAGTTTCTTGTGGAGGGGCAGAGATAGTGGGCAGAGATATTGTGAAAACTGGGCTGGGGAAAAGAACTGGGTGCAGCTCTTTGCTCTCTTGCACTCTCGGCATTTGGAGGGGGAAAGGGGCAGCAGTTGCTGTGGGAAGAATTCTTCATCATCGTGGGATTCTGTCTCCTGCTGCCTTTCTTCTACCATGAGTGAAGCTCTGTTCATAAGAGTTGTTATGAGTAGAAAAGTTGCCCATTTTTTAAAAGGTTGCAGAGTTCACAGGTTGAGCCAGTTGTGCCAGGGTGGAGTTCTAACTGTTTGTTGTTGTAATCACCTGTTGTTAATAGTTTTTCATTAACTACCTGTTGTTGATGGTTAAGAATTCCCTTTTTTGTCGAGTAACACCCTGCTGCTTCCTGGAGGATGACACCCCGGATGGTGAAGAGGAGGGGACATCGGGGTTGGTATGCAAATGAAGAAACCCCTCACCAAACCTAGCAAAAACCCCTGAAAACAATGAGCCAACACAGAATTAAGAGATCGAAGTGATGTCTAGACATGAGGAACAGAATCCAGTGTCTGCTGAGACCCTTTTTACCTTTCACAAAAGACATCAGCTAGAAAGAAGACCTCGAATGGCAAACTGTAAAAGGGGGAATCTCTTGGTGCTCTCATGAGGACGGAAGACCCAGCTCTGCCTGCAGACCAGCAGACAAAGCTGCACTTCTCCTCCGTGCCACTCCCGGAAGCAGCCACAGCGTGAACGCGACCCATTGGTTCTTTTCACCCAAGCTGATTTTTAATAAAGGCATTAAAAAGGAGAAAGATGTTGATGTGGTTTGAGAGGAAGTATGTTTTCTGGGATATGCTGTGGTCACACTAATGGGGTTCAGATTTGGATATTGGCACCTGGTGTGGCCACTGGGGGCATTGGATACCCCTCTGAGAACACAGAGGTTAAAAAGAAGAGCACTCCCCTGGGAAGCTCTCTTGAGTTTCAGGTAGGAAAAGTTTGGATCTCTCCCCCCACCCCAATCCAGCTGCCAGCTGGGATGGGGGAAGGGAAAGCCATGTGGCCATGAGGTAGGCTGGGCCTTGGACAAAGATGGGAGGTAGGCCTGGCCCAAGGGTGGAAGAGAGAGACATCGGGAGCCATCCGGACCACCCCCCTCCCCACCCCCCCTCGGGGAGACAGAGAGAGAGAGAGAGAGGTAGAGAGATGGTACCTGGGACTGTTACCTTGAAATTTGATATCATGTGCTGGCAGCACAGCCTAGCCTGTGGAGAAGGGGGGGAGGTTTTGCAGGGAGAAGGTGTCCAGCCGCTTGTGGGAGCTTTTAACCCCTTTTTGGACAATGAAAACTTTACAGAACATTAACCTTTCCTAGAAGAGAGATAGAGTGGAAGATGAAGAAGGAAATGGGCAAGTGTGATGAAGGTCTTGGCCAGTGAGAGATGTTGGAAGAATAGAGAAGAATTTTAGGTGGGAAGAGATGATGGAGTGGCTTGCTGGACTCTTCTTATATAACCATGGACAGAACTGTAATGGGTTAAAACTTCAAGTTTGTTCATCAAAGCTGACAAAGCTATTCCAATAAGACTGTTGCACCACCTCCATTTGTTTGCCTAATTAATTTCCAGACTTAAAAGGATAAGGAAGGCGAAACCAAAGACAATGGGTTTCACAAACATTTGTTTATCTGCTTAGTAAACTGTTAACATGGGTGATGGGCTTGCTATGATTGATAGCACAGTATTAGCTTATCTGCTCAGTAAACCTGAGATTCCAGGAACTCCGCAGATTGAGCCTAAAATTCCAGGAATCAGATAAACCTATCAAATAAGGAAAATATCGGCCTTCATCTTCAGACCTCTGGGAGGCGGACTATGACCACCTAGCAGCAGGAGAAGAATAGCAGAGTACTACCCTGAAAAGACAGACCAACCCAGAAGCAGGACTGTATAAAAACTCCATGAAATATCAGAAGAGTGTGGGCCGTTGGTGGAGCGATGACTCCGCGGCCACACCCAGCGCTCCCGGGTGGGTGCAAGCCTTTTGTTGGTTTCACCCAGCGCTGACTTTGCCTATTATCGCTTGCTCTAACAATTAATAAATTCATTTTAAATTGGACTCACTAGTCAGTGATGATTGTCCACCAATAAATTAATTTCATTTGGAATTACTAGTCGGTGATTGATTCCCCACCGCAACTAACCTATAACAGAACCATGTTTCCTGTGATAGAGAGACTGCATCCAGGGGGAGGTGATGGCTCAGAACCAAGAGGGCTCAGTGCTGGTACTGGTACCCCTTAGCCCCAGGGGGTGAAATCTGGGGGGGACAGGTGTCCCAAAATTGAGACTGTGGTCTTTTAGGAAAAGACAAAGCATCCTTAAAAGACGACCCTAGAAGCAGCTCTGGTCCATGTTCAGTTGTGAGAGCACTGGACATGAACAGAAGAGATCCCTATGGCACAAGAAGGACTCCTCTCCTCTTGACGAATTGAGAATTGATTATCTGCAGAGTGGTGATGGACCGAGAGTCGGTGATTTGGAGGATAGACATATTGGAAATTTGGTGGGGGGAGGAGGAAAATGTATTTGTAAGGTTTTCATTTTCCCTATGTGTTTCTTTTTACTTGTAGAGAAGTTAATAAAGTTTTCTTTATTTCTAAGTGGGATCCTGCTTTGCTTATTCTTGGTCATATCTCACAGCAGAAACCAGGGAGAGTGTATTTTCATGGTGGCACTGGCATTGTGCCAGTGTCAAACCATGACAGATGTCCTGCCCTATTTATTTCAAGAGTGGCCTTTGCACTGGGACCTTATTAACACCCTGCCTCACCAAACAAAGGACCCTTCACATTCTGCTCAGGTGCCTCAGGGGAAACCCTGGGCTCCCCTAGCCCTTTCCCCCTCCCAGGGAGCCTCTCCCTGTCGTGTGTAGGAGCCAGGCTGCTGCTGCTAGTCAGCCCTGTACCTCTGCCACTGTGCCGGGGTTTTTTCATTTCACTGTACCCTTCACCCCCGCCTGCCTATCACGGCTCCAGCTACAGCTGCAGAGTTTCTGATACGGCTCATCTACCACTTCGGGACTTTGCTCCTCCCTGCCATTACAGCTTCCTGCTTCCCTGCTACAGCTCTTTTTGCTATCCAGATGGGTACCATGGTCAGCTGCCCCTTGGGGTTCTTAAAGGAAGCTCCTTCTCCATCCCTTCTGCCAGCTGTGTCGGCCATTACCATGTGAGAGACGTTTGAAACTCACGGTACAGCGCCACCTGCAGCCGCGGGGGAATTACCGCACCCGCCTGGCCTAGCTGGGCAGCCACCAGCGCCCCTGCCGGCTGTGAGCGGAACTGCACCAAGGGGGAAATCGCCTGACAGTCGACAGAAGGCTGTTGTTGGGTCTCTGATTTTTCTGTTTGTTGTTGCTGCTGCTGTTGTTGTTTGTTTGCCTTGTATACATACATATATATTCTAGTAAAGAATGGTTATTTCCTTTTTTCATATTTTTGCCTGAAAACCCCTTAATTTTAAAGTTATAAAAATTTGGAGGAAAGGGGGTCATATTCTCCATTCCAAGAGAGGTTTCCTGCCTTCCTTGGCAGACACCTCTTTCAAACCAAGACAAGTAGTTAAGAATAAGTCAAGCAACTAAAAAGAAATATACCTCATACCTATTTCTATGCAAAATAATTTCAGACGCATATGCAAGTTCTACATGCTACTCAGATAAAGAGAGTATAGATTTTTTTCTTACCAATATTTAGAGAACCGCTGGTGTCTAAACCAAAAATTTATCTTCTCCATATAACTGGTTTCAACAGCACATTGAATAAAATTCAGATCATTATATTTTTTCAGTATAAGCAATTGCCTTCAAGCCAGCTTCCAGACATATTAGTCTATTTAGCTCTAAAAATTAAGCTCAAAGACATATGGATGTATATTTTAAATATATTTTCCATTAATTGAAATCTTGTCCAAAGTACGAAAATAAACAATATGCAAGTGTATCTGGAATCACTTACTTCATCATAGTTACCTAGAGATCTGCTCAAGACAGAAGCCATGTTAAAGCTATAAAATATAATATGACCCAAGTCAGTCACAAGAATTTAAGAAAAAAAAATTCCTGGTTCCATGGTAACTTTCATATTGTTCCTGTGAAGCAAGTTACTTTCCCTATCAGAATTACACATTATCTTTCCAAATGTTCATTACATGCTCCAGCAAGAAGCTACTGAAAATGAAAGGGGGAGAATATGGTCTGGATTACTACTCATCTGCCTTTATATCTCAACCAATACACCAGTGAGGGTGTTCAAATACTAGCAGTAGTAGCAAGACCAGGAAATAGGGTTTATCTTAGTGACAACATAAACAATTCTGTCCAGGCATCTTTCTTTCTATTTACAGTCACATACTTTTGTCTTTAGGTACAGCTAACTTCATCTTTGTTTTCTAAGACAATAAACTTTAAATTAAACTGTCAGTCCATCCTAATAACTTAGCAAATGAGTTCTGCACAGGTCCATGAAGAAATTTAAGGGTCCAAAGCATTTTTTGCATGAGGAAAATTTCATACATTTTTTGTGTGAAAGAACTGGAACTGTTCATTCTGCAGAAGGCTCCTCAGGGAGCCACATTCTTCTCAGTAGTGCACTTTGACAACACAAGAGGGAAAAGGTGCAGATTAAAAACTGGAAATACCATATAAACAGAAGATAATATTTTGGGGGTTTTTTTGTTTTGTTTTGGGGTTTTTTGGTTTGGTGGGTTTTTTTGGTGGGTTTTTTTGGGGTTTTTTTGGGGTTTTTTTGGTTTTTTTTACTGTGAGAGTGGTGAATAAAGGACCAGGCTGTCCAGGGAGGTTGTGGCAACTTCATCATTGGAGGCTTTCAAAACATAAAATGGTCCTGGGCAAACTGCTCTATCTGAATCAGCTCAAGCAGCAGGAGATCGACTTGATGATGTCAAAAGACCCCTTCCAAGTTAAATTATTCTCTGATTCCATATCCATTGATCAAATTCAGCCTTATTTGTTAGAAAAGTAGCTGACTTAAACATTTTAAATTCTTAGGAGATTTTGGAAATAAGTAAGTTATAAGGAGGAGAGAAAGAGAGAACTCAATTTCTACTTCTGCAGAACAGACAATTAGCATTCTGCACTCCCTCAGCAGCAACAGTCCCCTAAATGGGATTTAGATTTATTAGCATGGGCATATTAGTGCTTGCATGGCTGCCTGGCTTATGAGCTTCTCCTGTCTTTGTGGAACAGGTCCTTCTTTCCCTTTCTACGACAGTGGATGCAGCAGGGATATGGGATCATTGGAAGAGCAAGCAGCTCAGTGAGAGAGCTCTAGAGGACACTGGAAGTGAAAAGATGGAAGGTGGAAAAGCAGTGATACAGCAGGCATGAGAGGAGCTGAGGTTTCTTCAGAACATAACTGTAAAATCAGGCTTTACACACTGACTTGCCTGATAAACAATTAGAGCCATTGAATGTTGCTTGCATCACACAACCTTTTCTGTGTGCTATAGAAGCAGAGCAAAAAGCATTACCATAATCCATTTCCCAGACAACTCCTTCATTCTTCTTAAAGAAGCAATTCATCCATGTGGAGCACCTTACCACAATATCTGTTCTTCCTCCAGGTTGGTGCATTGCTACATAACACTGCCTCAGGCTTCGAAGTCTCCCTCCACACACAGATTTAGGACTCAGCTTGCATTTGCTAATGTTTCAGCAGAAGGAAGATCAGAGAGCTTTGAGAACAAGTGGGCAGCCCTGGAGAGGAAAGGGTGAAAGCCATGCAGCTGGAGATTCAGGAGAGATATTTGAAAGTGTCTGTTTTTATTTTGTTACCTTTTTTTCTTTTTCTTGCTATTTTCATACTCTTATAACGTCGTTAACTTTCACTTTGCTTTTCTGAAGTCAGAGGATTATATGGCAAAACATGTGAATGTGCTGCTCAGACACTGTTCTTGAACATATAAGACCTGAAGTATTTTCTTGTTAGTGCAATGTGGAAGCACTGGAAAAAGGATCTGAATGACCCAGAACAGCTATTGAGTCATGAAAGTAAGCCTGAGAAATGTGATACTGACTGGAGGCAGGCAAGTTGCCTAATTACTTTCTTTAATAGCAGCTGTCAATCTCTAAAAGGAAAAGAAGCTACTGAGAATAATATTCATGAGCTAATAAAGAAGCAAAAGTTCTAGGAATACTATCTGAACAGCACAGCTAATTCATCAAAAAGTTTTTTTTTAGTATGTACTTTTTGAGAAAAGATGCTTGCATTTGACCATTTCCTGCCATCCAGGGAAGTAGCCCATTTCATCACTTCTGTATTAGCAAAACACTTTGTGAGCATGAATCCACTTTATCAAAACTTCAGAAGTTGACTGATTGCTTACTAATTTGAGGCAAGAAGACCTACTACAAAAATCCTACATCTCTTAAAAGTATTTTGGAGGTACATATCACATAAGGATGGTGAATATTTGGAAGGGTTTGTTTCATGTACAGAACATATTCTCAGGCAGCCTTGGCTGACTGTCCATGCCCATTCTGCCACTGGAACTAATAACTTCTCCTGCTTTACATATGTCTGGGTTCTCATTCCTTGATAGTATCCTTGTGAGTCAACAGGGTTTTTTTTTTTTTTTTTTGGCAGGGGCATTCCAGCAATGTCTTTTATTGTCCCTTAGATGGAGACTGTGCTTAAAGCCAGGAGTTGAATTTTTACTTCAGTATACTCATGATTATTCACTGTATGTTATTTACAGATTACCATAATTGTCACAGTATGTTGTCAATGAGTAGATTAGGTTGCCTAAAGAATCACCATCAAACTTATTAGCAAAAGCAGATTTGATGTAAATAGGCAGAAAAGAGAGTTGGATGGCAAGGCTCACTCTTTTGCTTACAACATAGATGAAATATACAGAGGAAAATCAAGTCAGAAGCACCAAAAGAAGAACCATGGAAATATCCATGTTGGCTTCTGATCTTGCAGCTGTTTGCTCAAAAACACTATAAGAGCACTGAGACTCAAACAACATCTCCTTCTTGTTCCTTTTTGTCATTTTATGTTTCTCATTGCACTTCCCTTGGAAAATATTTTAGTTTCCAGGAAAAAAGTATTCTTTTGGTTTGGGACCAAAGCCTCTGCAAGGGGAAACAGAATAAACTTAAACACAGAAGTTCCATCTCAGTATGAGGAAAAGCTTTAACTTTGAGGTTGATAGAGCATTGGAATGAACTGCACAGAGAGGCTGCAGAGGATCCATCTCTGGAGATTCCAAAGTCACCTGATTGTTGGGTGAACCTGTTCTGGCAATGGGGTTGGACTAAGGGATCTTCAGAGGTCTCCTTCCAACCAGTTGTTTAGTGCTACTCTGGTGACCAGCTACATGTGCATTTGGCTAGCTCTGTTACCACCTGAGCACCATAATGGGACAACTTAACCAGAAGTGGAAATTATCTGCTTTTTCATTACTCCTTCCGGGAGGACTCCTCTGAAAAGCAGTTTTTCATCTTATCAATCAGGTTCCTTAAGGCAGCACTTGAATCTCATAAAAAAATCTTTAAAGTTTTGCAGTAAAAAAAGGGTGAAAACTTCTCATTGATTTATGTCTTTATTTGGGGATATAAGGAACAAGAAGGAGATAAGGCATAAAATGAATACAGAAAGGAGAGGTTCACAAAGCCACTTGCAAAGTGGCAGAAGAAAGTAGGACTGAACAGTGCCAGTGTGAGCAGGTCTTCATTACAGTGCAGTAATTTTTCATGAATGCAATTACTTACTATCAATTATATGTAAGGGCCGGAGAACTGGCAAAGGGAAAGCCTGCTGCAGTCCCCTGGAGGGCCAACACCTGAGCTACAACCCTTTGGTTAGGGAGAGCAAGAAAATTGCCCTCAGAGCCCTTTGCAACTGTATGTTGATTTCCTCTTCCCCACTGGCACTTCCCCCTCACTCCACCCCTGTGCCCTCATCCCACTGGCCCTGGTATTTTGTCCTACCCCCTGAGATCCCTATATAAACCCCTGCTTTCCTTGCTCTGAGTGGCTCTTATGTCACTGGACTCTTCGAGGAAGGAGCTGAATAAAGGCTCTCCTTGGAACCCCACACACAGACCCTGTTTCTCCTTCTATGACGCCCAGATCACAGAAGAGCTGAAATCACTTGATGTGAGCACAGATCTGCCTGTGCTCCCAAGGTGGCTTTTTCAAGATGCTTCTTTGGGAATGTTGTGGCACTCTGGGCAACCACCTGCCATGACAATTATATGCTTGTATTTTTGCTGTAGTAAGCACCCAAAAGACCAGTAAGAATGGATAGCAATTTAAAATAATCTAATTAATATTACAGAGCCTTAAGCATAATTCAGCAAAATTTGGCCTCTTTTATGCCCACGTAATGAAAAAGAACACAGTCATAGGATTTTTAAAGATACATAAGCTCCAACAGTGTATGAAAACAGAAACTGCAATTACTGCATGGAAATATCCAACTCATTACAGAAAAAATTGGGGATATTTTCTAGTATCTCTAACCAGAATGGAGGCATGTATTTCCTTTTGCAAAATGTCTGGTAAAGGTTTAGAAATCTGTTATTTGTAGGGATGGATTTAATAGGCTTTAAATGCACATGCATAGGACAGACAGATGACACAGAGAAGGAGGTAAGAGAAGATTTAATGGACTTCAGATAGACTGGGGCAATCGGCCTTAGGAGTCTGCCAGACAAGCGTACTGACCTTGTTGATTTTACAAGTGACTGAGTGACTGTCCCCTTTTCTGTCTGTTCCTCTTTCTTTTCTTCCTCCCTTGAACACTGCCCAATTTATGAAGACCGAGTAACTCCCCTACAACATTCTGAACCCCCAGGACTGCATTCTTATCAGTTGCAAAGTACCATTTGCCCAGAGTTTATTGACAGCTGTTCAGTGTGACTGATGAGGTTGGCTTCTTCTTGTTGTCTCCATTATGATTTGCCTGTCAGGTTTGGGTCTCCATATACTTTGGTTCCCCCTTCTCCTTAGAATCCCATATGACAAAGTCCTTGATCAGAAAATCATACTGGAATAAAAAATCCTACACTTGACCCGTACTATTTTGTGTGGCTCAACAGTTTTAGTTCTCATCTCTGCCTCCTTGTTATTGGTCAGACAGGTTTTTGTCTCTCTGTTCCTGTTTATGGCTTCCTCCTTTTCTTAATATCCCCTTTTGTGTTGAGAAAGTCCCTGATCAGACACCTTAAGGAACAGACATTCTTCTTCCACAGATTCTTACAATTAGCACAAGATTGATTAAATTACCATAACTGTGTTACAATGAAATATGAAACAGAATATAGCAGAAAACATGAAAGGAAATTTTTTATTTTTCAGTTATACAAATAAGAAACAATCCCCATAGCTGTACTTGAAATAAGAACCAACAGTGTCATAAATGGCAATTCTGAAAGAATATGTATCAATACTTTAAACCACAGAAATTGTATGACATACACTCAGTAGCAATAGTACTCTCCTTTATCTACATTTATAACAATTGTGCTTTTCCTTGCACAAAGTAACAGTGCTCTTAAAAATAAATAATGTGCAATTTCAGAGTTCTATCCCGAAATATGTTAATCTAGATCCCCATGTAAATCCTGGACATGTTTCTCCCAGGAAAAGTCACTCCAAAGAGTGCTTAGCACTTTGCTAGATCAATCACTTAAAAAGGTACTGAACCTGCACCTGTTTTTCTTCAAATTGCAATTAAAGTACTGACCTCAAACATGTTGCTTATATTGTCTAACCAAACAATGATACAGTCGTTACTACACATCAGACTCAGATTTGAAAGGTTCAGTAGATCTTATACTGGAGAGTGTCTCAGAGCTGTGAAAGAGAACTGTTCCAAAGCTGGAAAGTTAACAATCAAACACTTACTTATTATTTGTATGAAATAAGAAGGACTGTCACAGAAACATTAACATGTATCTAACAAACAATTTACAATCAATTTATCCGAACAAAATCAAGTTGTTTAATGCAAAGCTGCCATAACCTTTGGAAAAACAGATGCAGTCTGCTTCTTGATTTAGTTTCCAGTTCTTGTTTTTAATGTACATTTAGGAACTACAGCAGGAAACTTATATAACTGATGAGAGGATAAATTTGAGGAACACTCTGAACACAACTGATTGGCATTTCAATTGTTCCTCACCAGGGCAGATACATGAGGGATCTTTCTTTTTATCCTACTACTTTGTTTTAGTTGTTGATAGTATTGGATTATAAAAGTGGTAATTATAATATAAATTGATTACCTGCTCTGTGCTGCTGGCAGCAGAGATGTGAATATAGATAAAACAACATAAATCACCCAAGGCAACTATGAAGGCTTAAGCTGTTGACTGCTAACCAGTAAAGGACTGCAAAGTGAAATCCATTCCACCTCAATGTCTCTAAAGAGCAGTTAAGATTTTGCTGCAATGTCCTGGGTCACCTTTAGGGAAGTAATCTGTTTTTCTATTTAGGTTCTGGGGTGCCTTAACAGAAATGCTCTAAGAGCCCAGGATGTATAAGGGAAAGATAAGAAGGGTGTCTGCAATGAATCCATTGCTACAGCTTCCCAGATGTAGAATGCAAAGAACAAGGAAAGTCCTGGGCATGTCTCACCTCAGGTCACCTTAGACCAAACAGTAGCTGGTGGTCACAAACCGTCTCAAAACAATTTGTTTTTGAAACATCAAACCACACACCAAAAAGCCACCCAGAATCTTTGGGCTCCACATGGACACAGGTCTTATACAAGAACAAGCGTAAAATGACCCCTAGTTTTCGTAAAAACCAACACAGTCAGATGACAACTACCTCAGAGAATAGTTTGAGACCCACCCCTCAGTACATCACACCTCAGCTCAGGATAAAGTGAGGCAGGTGAGAGAAGAGGTGTACTGGTGTGGAGTACCACGGTTTTGGAAAGGAGATACACCTAGGTGCTGGTTTAAGGGGAGAGTGCTGTGAGAAGTATGAGTGTAGATGACAACTGAGTGCCCTAATCCTATGGCTCACAGTGTCCAAGAGTGCAGTACTGAAGGTAGAAAGCCTGCAGAACATGAGGTTAAGGCCCAGTTTTAAGGAGGTATGGGAAAACTCTGTTGTCTTTGAAGCAGGTACTACTGTCACATCTTGTGCCAAACCAAGTCAGAGAAATTTAGTGATAGGGTAAAAATCTGGACTCCATGGCTTTTGTACTAAAGTTAACTTCACTTGCAGAAAATCAAATGTGAAGCATGCAAAACCAAGGCTTAGGCCAAGATTTAATTTCTCTGCTGTCTTTTAAATGCAAATTTTCTCACCTATCTTTCTATTTACATGATACTCTTTTCATGTATTCATTTGCAAAAATATTTTTTTTACTGACAAGGAATGCAAGAGTACCCATTTTGCTGTCATAACGGGTACACATAACCAACTGGCACACTCAAACATTCCACGGGTGAACAAAATCACCTGTCAGTTAACATTTTAGACTACTTGAGCATGAGGTTTGTCAATGGCCTGACACTAGAGAGAAGAAAATACACTCCCAGAAGATAAAGTTGAGCAGATGTTTCTCTGAGCTTCTGAGAGACTGGCAGTCTGTGAATTCTTTATTTCAATAGCAATGAAATATTTTTTTTGTCAATGTATATGAAATATGCTTTAGAAGATCAACAGTAGCAAAACCCTAACAGCAAAAACAAGAATATGCTTACCCTTAACTGAAGAAATAACCTTGTATTAAAATGAAGGTGTACAATAGTGAACAAATAGCACCCTCTGGTTTATAAACATCAAATTAAACACACTGCAGTCTGCATGGCTCTTTACTTCCTCATGATGCCTTGGTTTCAGTGAGTTTCATGGTAGGACCACTTACTGCACATTAGCATGTGGCCAGAGTAAACTGCCCTAAGTACAAGAGTCTGGTGAATAGGGAAAGATATTATGGTCTCTTACATATAACAAAACTGACTTTCAACTTTCTGTAATATTTGACTGCAAGGCACTGATTTAGCTACCAATAATCACAGATCTCCAATCATGCATAAATACATGAACTTAAGAAAATGGGTAATAAAGAGCATTTACAGCTACTAAATATCTGTGAGAATGGTAAAACATATGAAATTGCTCAAACTAAAAATTCAGTAGACATGCTGAATATCGTATCTGGAGATCAGGACCTAATGTAGCTCTGAAAATATAACAAGAAAATATCCATACATTATACCTGCAGGCCTACTCCTTAGCCAAGCATAACAGGAAAGATATGAAACCATGATGCTACCTATTTATGTGCTCCTTTAGCACTAAAATACATGATAGGATAGCAAGTTTTGTTTCTAAATGTATGCTGTACTGACACTCCACCCTCTCCTATACTCCTGTAATTTCTTGTTTTCTTTTTTTGGAAAAAAGGAAGTGAAAGAACTCTTGGTTTTTTGGATAAACAAGACTGATGATCAAAAAACCAGCTGTGAGATAATGTGTTATTTCAGTCAGTTACACATCAGAACATCTAAATTATCTTAAATAAAGAGATCATTTAACAGCATTGGAAGTTTAAAAGAACTGTATGATCTACATATTTTCCCATTAATTGGCTAGGTGTTTTTTCCCTTTAGTTCCACTGTCACCTGAGTTTCTTTAGACTTTTTCTTTCCACCAAGAATAAAACTATATACATACATACATGTACATATATATATATATATACACACACACATAGGTATTTGAATACATGAAGTAATTTCCTTACTCCTGCAGATTTTTCTGAAGAATTCTATATGTGAAGTCTATAAAAAAGCTTTGATTTGAGGTGCTTAAAAAATATAAATAACAAAGAATATGCTCCTTTAAGCAGCAAAGAAACATAAATCCACACCATTTCTCCAAGATAAGGGAAAAAAGTGTATAAAAGTAATCTTTGGCACTGAAAACATGGGCACCCTCTTGAATGCCTCCAACATGTACAGGAGAGAAAAACTTGTAAGTCAGATCAAAATGGTATCTGTGTGATTTCATGTAATGGGTACTGACAACAGTATCTAGAAGAACAATTGGGATGTTGAGGACTGTATGACAGCAGGATGCAACACAATAACACTTGGTAAAATATTTGATGTTCCACTCCACCCTCCTATGTTTACTAATCTTTTTTCCTTAAGACAATTCCATAAGATAAAAAATGTAATTACTCATAACATCCTTGAAATCTTGTAAGGGCTCCAAGACTTAAAAACAAAACCCAACCAACAGCAATAAAAACAGCAACAAAAGCTGAGGTTATAATACAGTATCAGAAACAGTTCTCTGATTGAAGGCATTTACTGATTTTTTTGATCTTACAGACTTCACTTTCTCTACTCAAATCCGTTATGATATTTTCTCCCAAAGCCTGATTTATTTACTCAAGTAAATATTCCATCCACTGGGTATTCCTGTGTGGGCTGTCTGACCACAGCTGCAAATTGGCAGGCTCTTTTTCTTCTTTAATTCATGATGAATGTGTCACTGCATCCTGTAAACACTACTGAGCATACATTCAAGCCTTCTTTTTAGTGAAAGTGGCACTTGAACCCTTGCAGTCAGGATAGCTTAGTTATATAGCACTTTACAGGTATAATAGCTGATTATGTACTTCTGATATAACACATTCTTCCAGTGACCTAGTGGGTATTGAAACAAATCCCCACTGTGGTCCCATTGCCATTTCACATCATCTTTATGATCTTTATGATGAGGTGTGTATTCTGTATTTATTGTACAATACTAGTGCTTTATTGCTGTATGCATTTCCCTGTTGTTAATTTAAGTGCTCCTCTATTATGTAACACATACAATGTTTTAAACTCTAATGGCATCCTATGAGGACTGGCATTAGAAAAGTACCTATACTTCAGATCATCATAATAGTGATACTTGACTGGTTTTCCAAGTAAATCCTTTGGGAATGGCCAAAATCCGTACAGGTGAATTTCATCACAAAATCTGGTGGCAAGCGTATACATGAGAAGACCAGTGCTGGGTCGTTTAATGTGCACCTTGTTTGTCAGCCAATACCTGCAAAGAAAGAAAAAGTGCATTAACAAACTCATACAACTTCATGTGAATAAATTCTGTGAACTTATTTTATCTACTATGCATTCATTTTACACTATGAAAAGATGAAAGTCTCCTTTTCTCTAAACTGAGATCACAATGACACTGTTCTGGTGCACCTTTATTCCTCCTAGAAGAGGTAAAGGGAAACCTTAGCACAGTGCTGGAAAAAACCTGGTCAACTAAGCAACTTAGTTCAGGCTTTAATTCCAACACAACATCATGTCTGCAGAAGCTAGAACACTGTAGTTACCCTCCTCAGCTGGATCAGGGAACAGTCTCTTGCTATATAAAATCTGACCTGTTGTGGTATCCAGTTCATGCGATCAAGTGAGCCCTATGCTGAATATTTGATTGGTCTGGTGGTCACTTCATAGATTGCTTGTCTAAACAGAAAGCAAATGGAAATGATACACCTAAGTTAAGAATGCAACTTTCAGCCGTCAGTAAAAGAGAAGCTCAATTTACTTCCTTGTGATTAAACATATAAAACTACCTGTTGTGAAAGGCAGTCTCCAGATAAGCAAAACCTTAACACTACTGATTTTTAAAAGGTTTTGTTTTGTACTCAAACATTCAGTGGTCTGACTGAGGCTACAGGACAGTTTTCCTGAGCCAGTACCAAGAAGTCTGCTTATGGCTTTAAAAGCAGAAGAGCGTTTTCAGAGACACAAATGGCAACTTAGCTGGATTCCAGCATATAGCTCATGTTAGTACCCTCAAAGTCTGTCACCAACACTGTTCTACACCTCTAACCTTTAAAATCAGAACGTTATTAAAATAGTGCCAGCTAGTGCTGGCAAAACACTTCTCCCAGGTCTAATTCAACAGAAAGTACACTAGTCCTTAATGAAAATGAAAAAGGTTACTTAGATTCTTAAACCTGGTCATTCTTTTAACTCGGACAAACAACAGCAATGCACACAGCTGTACTGATTGGACTGTGGAATTGTGTGACTGCAAGTAAGGGAAGTAAGTATGACTTAGCATTACCACACAAATGTAAAACCATTGCAGTGTGGCACTGTACTCTTAGTTATAGGCTGTGAATTGCTTCTACCACAGTATAGGAAAAAGGTCAAGTGAGAAAAGCCTCACCAGACCAGAATTAGCCTTGTTTTCAATGGGATTTCAATAAGCCTGAAACTTTAAATTATACATCCAGAGTGCTATAAAGGCATTAATGATATAGTAGAAGGAATGTCCCACCCCACCAGTATGAGACAGGACAGCAAAACTATGTCTTTAATCAAAGCTCAAAGTATGCTAAAAGCAACAGTAAATATGCAACATTTAAATTAACCATCCCATTGAAACTGGCCTTTTCAGTTTCACTCTTTGCCAAAACCATAGCTTTGAATCATAGATAGGAATGCATGTGAAAGCTAGTTTAGTATTTTTGGTGGGTTCTTTGATTTTCTTTGTTCTGTTGCTGTAGGCTTTTTAAAAATGTGGTTGGTTTGTTTGTTTGTTTGCATTATACTGAAGTTTAGTTTTGGAAAGCTGAAGGACCCTGCAAGCAGAAAACAGTTCTGAGCTGAGTAACTGCTTCTCCAAAGCCACCACTGGGAGAATTTCACTGTAAAAACTGTAAAAACAGGACGGTAAAAAGCATATTTAAGGGGTGAATGCAATTGGGAATGCGTACATCTACAAATGACACATGCATATATAATCTTCTATTGTCTTCATAAACGCCATTTTTTAGACATAACATGCTAAGCAGTTTTCACTCTAATAAACTGCAACTCTAAGACAAGAGAAATGAAAGGAGAGACTCCATTCTAGAAAATAAATGCTTATTTATGGAAAAGTTGCTGGAGAAAGAAATTGGAACAGTTTTAGCACTTCATAGTGCTAAAAGTAGCTGTCTCTTGAGAAGTCGGTACTTTAGTCTATGCAGTCATCCATCTAACATTAGTGTTTTTGGCCAAAGAGCAATCAAAACTGATGCATCTGGTACTACACAGTACCACTATCTTTGCAGCTGAATTTCAACCTTCCAGGAATAGAATGCTCACGGCAGAAAATTAAATTAGTAAACAGGAAAGGACATTATATCTTAATCATTTCTGTGCAGAATAAGTATGTAATGAAGGAATAAGATGCAATGAAGACCCTCTTACAATTTAAGAGTATAAAAACATATACTCTTCTGTTTCTTATATTCAGGTATTATACAAACCAGAAGTTTAACTATTTGGTATTTCTTAAAATCTAAAAGGTACCCAAAATGTCTCTCTATGTATATACTGAAGATATAGTCCTTGATGTAATTACTATAACAATTTTGTAACTTGGGATCAATTATACTTCAGATTAAAAAAAAAAAAAAAAGAAATGCAACAAATGAAAGAGTTGGAGCACTCAGTGCGCTAGGCTGATGCTTCCTAAAGGTCATTTATCTCTGCAAATTCCTGGCTCCCAATGTCTCCTTGAATGCATAGAATTATCAAGTGGTGACACAATCCAGTAGTCTTTTTGATCTGAAAGATATGTGCCAACTTTTCAGTCGCTCAGGTACCTATTCTAACCTCTGAGTTAAGGCTGATTAGGGGTGATCGATGCTACAGATGCTTTAAGCGATAAGCATCTTAGTACCTGTTTTTAGTTTCTGGAGTTTTATTACAGCTTTAGTTTAAAGCATAAAGATATTCTCCCCATATACTTTTCTCAGAGGCACTCATTTTCTGTTTAACTAAGATTACATCATGAAGGAAGCAACTAACTATAGAATTGAATTGTTTCTCATATCTCTAGATTTTCAACCATGACCAATTCCTGATTTTTCAGGTGGACACAGCATCAGCTTAACTGACAGGACTGGATGGATCTCACCATGTGAAAAAGCAGTCATCACTATGAAGTCTGTAACTGGCCACACAGTGCACCACTACTCATTTTCTTGATGTCTCATGCTAAAACAACTCTTTTGTGGGGCCTGAAGCCTGAATTTATTGAAGATTAGTGAATGTGCCAATGCATAAACACTCTTTAATCCTATAATTCCTGTGACTTGAAGTTGAGTAGCTTGAATTTAAAGAGATCTCACTTCAAATTACTTTAAAATATATGGCTGATGGTAATATAGTAAAGACACTGGCAAGATACCATGAATTTCAATTTATGCTCAAAAGTTAAAAGAATCTCTAGGGTAAGTGAAAAACAGCACAAACAGAGAGTATGCTGAACCATCTGCAATGAAAGGAAGGTCAGATCTGTACTTAGGTCCATGTACTTGCATTTTATAAAATTGCTGTTAATAAATACCATGTTTGCAACAGGTAACTAAAAAGCCCCATAATACACTGTAACAGTAAGGGTTACTCTGCTGACAGCAGAGGACTACTAAAAATGCCTCTTCCATGAACAGAAAGGGTATTTGAGCAGGTACTGGTTCCTGTAAAAAGTCCTTTTGCTCCTACTATCATTCTGTCTATTTTCACCTCAGCTCCTCATCCCAAACCTAAGCATCTCTGCCTTCAAAACTTCTTACCCACTTCAGACATATTAGGTAGTGAGTCATGGCCACACATCCAAGAACACTTTCACACAGTCCAATATGCATCTGTCTTCTACAATCCATTCTTTTTACAGAGCATACACATTTCAAATAGATTTCACATGTTTTTAAAATCTGAACAATGATCTCTTGCATGTTTCACTGCATTTTACATTAAAAAATGAAAATAATCAAAGACATTTTTAGTATTTCTGCTACTACCAGAAAGAAATACTGTCAATAACGGATTTCTGCCAGCATTATATTTCAGATGAAAAAAATACTTTTTGATGCTTTAAACATGCATGTTTTTACCCTCCTTTTTATTACTACCTTAATGAAACATAGTACCTATACGCAGTTCCACACCATAAATAAAATACATGTTTTACAATTTTGTATGTAAAAATGTATTATTTGTCAAAGATCCTTATTTGTCTCCACTAAGATACTACAAGAAGACTTAAAAATTATCTAAAGAATAGATTTTTTAAATTGAGGCATTGGTTCAAAACCTAAACTTCTTAGTAATAATGATCTTTAGAAGTATCATGACATTATTTGTATTGGAAGGAATGTCAGCAGACATCTCACAGATCTCAGTCCAACGTCTTTCTCCAAGGAGGGCTCCTCAGCCACTGCTGGCTGGGCCTGTGCTCCAGCTGAAAGAGATAGTCTGAAGTTTCCCTCATTTTTGCCTCATGACTGTCACAAGAACAGAGACTGGGACCACTGAAGACCCTATTCAGAGTTCTGGCCTAGTTGAGGTGGATGCCCGGCCAAGTGATTGTTCACAGCTGTGTTTACAGTGCCACCATGGTTTACTGCTTCTAGCAGGGCCTGTCAAGGAGCTTGCACCTGTTTCATGACAATGGCCTAGGAATTTCCCCACCTCTTGGCCAAATGACTTTCAGGGGTAATTTTGGTGGTCCCTCAGAGAAAACCCTTCATCTGCTTCACAACCACTGTGATGGATAGAAACTGAGGCCCCCTCCCAAGGACTGAGACCCCTGTAATCCTAACACGGTGAAGGGGTGGTACTGGCCTGAGCGAAGTGAGCTCAGGTGTGTTCTCTGGACCAAGAAAACAGTGGGTCTCGCTCACCGCTGAGAACATGGACTATCTGTATCTGTTCTCAATACCTGTTCCCCCTCAGCAATTTCAATAGACTTATTCTTTATTGTATCTGTTATCCCTTCATGATTTCAATATCTGTTTCCTCCGCCAGCAAAAGATTATAATAGATCTCTAAATTAACCTGCACTTTGAGTTTCTCACTGATGTAACAATTCTCCCTGCGTCAAACCATCAAAGGATTTCGTCCCTGCATTGGTAGCTACACCCGTTCCCCCCGGTCTCTCCCTCTCTCATCTCTTTTTTTCCTTTCTAAATCCCTCTATCACATTTGCTGTGGTCATTCAATAAAAGATGTATTTGTCTTGATTAATATTGAAATCCCCTCTGTGTTGTTTCTCCACTCTGAGATCAATTAACAAACCATCATGACCCCTGTCTGTACTAGTGTATCGTGACACCAGCCCAACCACCTCTAAACAGCTCACTGTTTAGCTTGCTTCAGTTGGCAAATACTTTTTGTGCTTTAAGAGGCTCAAAGGTGCTTGAAATGGGAAACTCTGTCTACATTTAAAAAAAGCAATTAAACAAGTGAAAGTCTGCCCTGGTGAATATGATATAAATAAATTATTTACAACCATAAGCACCATTAAAAGATCACTTTGATCCATTTGAGTTTACGGAACTTCAATATTTTGGCCTTTAAAAATACTAAACCTGTTTCTACCAGATTAAAATATCACCTATAGTTAAATATACAGTCAAATCCACCAGACTTTCACCTATATCTAGCAAGATATCCTCATATTTATGAAAATGGAATGTTCTACTATCAGCATGACTGCCGGAGGAATGTCAATTGAATAGCATGTTAATAGCTGACAATGATTTCTTGCAGCTATTGACAAAAATTAAATTAAAATAAACACATAAACCCACAGACATCTGTTTTAAAAATAGTTAATGTTAAAATGATGTTCTGAGGAGACTCTATTACAATGACATACATGAAACAATTGATTCCAATCATCATTACATTATATCAATGGAAATATATATGGGGAATTCAAATTACAATTGTTTATCCTGTTACTGTGGAATAGATGAATTGTGACTAAAAACATGAGATGTGCTTTCTCATGGCTGTACTCAGAGTGAAGTGTTGTCTCAGACACAGAAAATCAGATATGATGGGTTACATTCAAATACCAGATAATTTAGTGTACTTAGCATCTTTATTTGCCCTATTTACAAATTCCATAAGATGTCATAGCACAAAGTCATTCAGAATCTGGTTGTTTATATTTCAATGGATTTTGAATTCCTTGTTCTGGACAGGGGTGAATCTGAGGAAATATATATACCTAAACTCTGAAGAGTTCAAAAGACTATGTACTGAGCTCTGTTTCTTGAGATATCCAAGCTGATCTCCAAGCAAACATACTTAATATACCTGGCTGTCACTGAAATTCTGTTCCTTTTCCAGACAGAGAGAATATTTTTAAAAAGAGCTTTCTGAGAAATCATATTTGTGAAGTTAAAATATTAACATCAATAGGAAGCTAGGGGAAAAAAGATTTTGAAAGATGACAAAACATTTCAGTGTTATTCAAGAGTGTCTGTGTGAGAAGTTAGAAGATGTATATTGTCTTGATTACACTTCAAAAAATACTTCAGAACAGGACAAGATACAGAGTAAAGCAAGATATGCTATTAGAAGAATAAAGTAACTTCTTTATGAGGAGAGAATAGCTGGAAAAAGAGACAATCAGATGGGAAGAAGCAAAACACTCCAAAATTATGAAGTGGTGAAGGTGGCAAATAGGAATTTAATTACTACTTTAACACAAGCACTGTAACATAAAAAGTAACTGACTCAGTAAAAACATTTATTAGGTCTGAAATAAGGTGTGAAATAAACAGATGAAAGTACTTTTTACACAATACAACACTGAACTGGGAATTCCAGGCAATAGGATGTTTGGATGCCATTGACCAACTGACTAAAAAACCCACAACTTGTCAATTTCATAAACCCAGTGGTGCAGATGAAACACCTCAAAGGTTTGCTCAGCTGCTGGTGATGCATATATCACAGGGTAATTTTTCCTCTGTTTCTAACGTTTCTTCTATGTTTCTGTGTTGACACCTGGCACTGGTAGGACTACAGACTAGAAAGGATCTCTTAAAAACCCACTTTTTTGTTCTTGAATCCAACATCTGTTTGATAAAGAAAGTTTTAGGGCACGTATCTTCCTCAAATTCAAAGAACAAATCCTTTCCTTGCACTTTCTTGTCTTCAGTGAGATTAATCACACCAATGACAGGAACAACTCTTCAATTTACCCTCTCAATTTATGTGAACATTTTAATTAAAAATGCACTATTTTTCTTTTTCTTACTGAGATATGCTTTGTGCAGAATGCTGCACACAAGAAATCTAAAGTGTGAAAGAATTAAAGTGTGAACAACAATACAGAAAATATGACAGCCAGCACAAAAGCATTGCTGAGTGCACAATATCTACTTGAAAGTTTTCAGTGTACAATATTTTCAAAGAGCATACATAGAAAAACTCTTTCATTAAAAGCAATAATGCACTTTATGAAGATCTGAAACTCCACCAAAGCTCTACCAAAATGTCAAATTCTGTCCTGATCTGCCTCTTTAGTAGATAGAAATGTTAGAAACTGTTTTGAGCTGAATATATCACACTACAGGACAACAAGGGAAAGTAAAGGCTACTGACTTATATTTCTATGAAACTTGCCAAGAATATCCATCAATATGTTTTAAAAATTATTTAAGCCCTATAATAATTTATTTAATTATTATTATTAATAATTATTTAAAAATTATTTAAGGAATCCATTTAGATTAAAAACAGACCTGAACCTTTGCCAGTAAATATGGTTAGTTTTCTACTGCGTAGAGACTGAATTGTCTACCCTTGCTTCAGAGTCATGAAAGTCATCAACTGACACTCTAGCACAGTACATGCCTCTGCTAAGAAGTGCTGCTCACTCAACTCACAAAACCATTTTCAAGTGTGAAACATAGCTTTAGAAGAACTCATCCATAACTAATTTGAGATTACAGTTGCACTAGATGTGCACACAGACATATAGCAAAGGTGCAGGAAAACAGATCTAGAGCATATTTTAGAATATACTCTAAGAGAGAAACTTCTGGAGAAAAGATTTTCCTTTCTGACCGATGAGCTCCTCACTGGAATATGATGGAAAGAGACAGATCTTCCAGTGAGGTGTTCCATGGCTATCTTATTTCTGTGACATACTTGGACAATAACATATGCCTACTGTGCAGATAATGGAGCAAAATACAGAATTCTATGAATTAGAGAATCACAGAATTGATTCAGTTGGGTGAGACCTTTAAAGATCAATTAGTGCTCTTCCCCTGTTCTGGGCATGGACATACTTCACTAGACCAGGTTGCTCAAAGCTCCATCCAACCTGGCCTTCAGCAATTACAGTGATGGAACAGCCACAACCTCCCTGAACAACAAGTCTTAACACCCTCATGATAAAACATTTCTGCCTCCTGTCTAATCCAAACCTACCTTCTTTTACCTCAAAACCACTGTTCTTTACGCTGTGGTGGAGAGATCGGTAAAAAGTCTCTCCCTTTCCAGCTTTCTTGTAGGCTCCCTTCAAGTACTGGAGGGCCAAAGTAAGGTGTCCCTGGAGTGCTCTCTTCTCAAGGCTCAGCAAGCCCATCTCTTTCTGCCCTTCCTCAGAGGAGGGATGCTCCAGCCCTATGATCATTTCTGTGTCCCTGCTTTATACCCACTGCAGCAGGTCCCTGTCTGCTTTCTGTTGAAGACTCCAGAACTAGATGCAAGACTCCAGGTGGGGTTTCAGCAGAGCAAAATTGGACAGAATGAACTCCCTCGACTTGCTGGCCATGCTCCTTTTGAAGCAGCCAAGGATACAACTGGCTTTCTGGGCTGTGAGTGTGTATTTCCAGCTCATATACATATGAAGAAATGTTAATGTTTCCTTCAGATTAAGAAATCCTAATCACTCAAAAGACATTTTCTAAATTCAATTTGTAGCCATAAAATAGAATCCAACAGTCATAAACTTGCAGTGTTGCAACAATTTTTTCTTTTACTCCCCACACAGACATTATAAATTAATGAATTACCTTCATAATTATAAAATGAAAGTCAATGTGCCAGTGTGTAATTTAAAATCAACCTGGTTTTGTTTAATACAGACTGAACCTGCATCAAATAAACTACTTTTTGTTCCACATTTGTTAAAAACTGCTAGCACTTCTGGGCTTTTTAAAATTCCCTTTACAGTTCTAATAGTTTTACCAACTATTTATTATTTTGAATATTTTTATCTTGTTCCATGGAACCATTTAAAATTATGGAAATATTAAGGACTAAGGTTTAAAAGGTTTTTAATGTTTTAAAACCTTAAAAACATTGGAGAACATTTGAACAGTGTGACTGGTAGATGTAAAAATGGTGATCAAGAAGGATGCATGACTTTATGAGGACTTGAAATGTCAGGAGATGTTTTTAGATGGTACAGTCAAATCTAAGATAAACAGTCAAATCTAAGTGACATACAATATCTGTATGGAACATACACTAGCAATGATAAAACACAAAAGAGTATCTGATAAACTAGCAAGACATAGAACCATTAGGTTGAATAGCAAATCTAAGCAGCTATTTGCCATAATTTTACAGTCCTCCTTTCTCCTTTGTTTCATTCCTTCTGCATGAAACATCAGAAGATAAACTACTTACCCATGTCTGTAATTATAAAGCTCAGCTACAAAAGAAAAAACCTTGTATGGGAAAGTTGTGTGGGATTGCCAATCTAGAAAGCACACCAGGCCCAATCCTTAGAATAGAAACCTGAGAAAATTCTAAGAAATTAATAGAACTGTATTTTAAATAAATAGGGCTACAAATGGTTTCAGAGGGTGTCAGTGGCTTTTTTCTCTCTTGTATAGGTTGAAATATTTATTTTCTTCTCTAGAACGGGTACTGGTATTAGTTTGGATTAAACAGAAACAATGAAGCTAAGGGATGATTCATACTGAGATTGAAGATGGCACAACAGTATCTTTTTTACCTTAAAAACCTAATTTTCTCCTCAGTAAAAAAGGATTACCTACCACCATTCCACAAACAGAAACTTATGAAAAGGTGGGAGGGATAAGCTTGAAAGTAGGAAAAAGTGTCAGGCAAAATCCCCCAAATGTGTACTGTACAGAAAAGCTCCAGCATTTCCTAACAGCAACATGAGAAGGCAGTCACAGGAAAGGGATATTTTCAGGTTTTAGGAAATTTATAGCCTAAGCTTTTATTTTCACTCATGTTGCGCTGGGTCTGTTTTAGAAGCAGACTCTTCCACTGAAGAAAAAGTTTGGCTGTGAGTGGTAACAACTGCTAGAATTACTTTGCACTCCACTCATTTTCTAGGGCTCCTTTTTCACCTAGGTGTGGCACATGGTTGCTGTTCCCTACTAATGGCAAATTTTATGGACCTAGAGGTTGATCCAGAGCAGCTGTGATGGATGTGGCAGGGATTTTTTCTGTGGCATCAGGAAGGTTGTTATTAGCAGCCATCCTCAAGCTGAATGACAGTAACACAAGCCCACTCTGTGACCTCTTCTGGAGCTAAATTGAGAAATCTGAACCCAAGAGTATAACCCATCTGACCCACAGGGGCAATTCTAATAGGCAGAGATCAGGCAGTATGATAAATAAACAGCCTATTTTCTACTGGCCTTATTCCCTTCCTGAAAGCACCCTTACTATACTCAGAATAGCTATTCAAGCCTCAAAAAGACCATTGAAGCAGTCCCTTGACAGGAAACCTTGATAATGGCTTAGGTCAGCAAAGGTACCAAGAAGTGAATTTGACTCATGTTCTGCACAGTGACTTGGTTATGCAGAACCAGTGTTGCTGGGTATGTAAAACCAAATGTCCATACTAATCTTGAACTTCTGTGCTTTGTCAAAATGTGTCCTGCTGTTCTGACTTTTTCTGGGAGTTGGCGAGGGCATAACAAAAATTATGTTATATTCCATTAAAAATTACCACTAAAAATCTATCCCCCATGCCAAAGATAGGCAAATGGAATGAAAGAGGAATTTGGTTTGTAAAAAGAATGCGTCTGTTTCTTGCAGAGTTAAAATTCTTCAACTGTATTCGTGAAAGCTTGTCTGGGTAAGCCACGTCAAATTAAGAACATAGAAAAACTTTCAGTCAGAGCAAAGCTATTCAAAACAACAAATTCAGTTTAAGGATGGTAGACTAAAAAAGAACTATGCAAACCTTAGTGCAAAGTTATAACAGCAATCTGTACCAGAGTGACATTGCTAGATGCTTTGAAACACACAGGTAACTTCGGACTAAATTCATAAAATATGGACTTCAAAAACTTACATTAATTTTAAACATTTTATGACATAAAATGAATAATATAAAGCATTAATTCTTCATATTTTATGAAGACATTAGAACAACTTAAAATTGATTAGCATTTTTCCTATGAAAATATTAACAGAATATGACTGAGGACTGTAATTAAAATTAGTAACATGCCTTAATTCTACCTTTCACCATTAGATCCAGTCTTTCTTAGTGAGTGAATATCTGTTTTTATACTAATGGACAATTAATATATTTCTGTAACAGAAAAAATCCTATCTAACTAATTTTCTCTCTTTTCAAAACAATGCAAATAGTTCTGAAAAGACTGTTCAGACAAGACATGCATGACCAGTCACATTCAGAAGGGCGGGTTAACCCTAACCCGCCCCCCCCCCCCATAAAATTTTTAGGGTTAGGGTTAGGGTTAGGGTACATATTCTAATATATGAAGAACAGGAATAAAATGCAGTATCCACAATGCATAGTAGGGAATCAGGAAGATAATAAGGGAAGCACTCACTCAATTTGTTAAATTCTGCCTTTGATCGCTTCAGAATAATTTATCTGTTGCCTAGAACATCCATTCCACAGGTCTGTATTCTTGAAAGCCCATTTTCTAAAAAATATCACCACTTACATCACCTGTTCAATCTACCCTAAAACAAGAAAAAGCTTGTAGGAAAAAGAAAAGAAGGTAGGAAAAAGAAGGTAGGAAAAGTTGTGTTGAATTTCCATTCTGGGCCCAATCCTAACAAAACAGTTATAAATGTAGGCAAAAGAAAACAACTCCACTTTAAGTAGGGTTACAAAACAAAGATGATCCCAGGATAAGTACTCTGCCCTCATCTGAAAGTATTTCATTAATGGCACTGATACTGAAAGTAATGTTGATAAGTGCAGCCTAAAAATTTGAGAATATGTTCAGGATGCTCTTTGCTCACAGGACTAGAAACAGTTTTAAACTGCTTTCAGCTTGTGCCAAACTGCCTTTTAGAGATGAACTGAATAATGTCTAACACCAGGTCTGGATACAGTAAAACCACATGTTCATTGCTACGCTACTTGTTAGACATTTTGAAGTTCCTGAAGTTCTCTCTATATATAAATATATATCAAATATATTGAAGCTCTATATAACTTCAGTTATATAGAATAAAATATGGTTTGTTTTGATTAAATAAAAAATAATTTAATAATTATAATATTAGTTTAATTTAACAGAAGTCTCCTATTTAGAGATTATTACAGAAAATATGCATTACAGGACCTTAAATTTGATCAGTGAAATGAACCAGAAAAAAAAAATCAGATATAAAAGCTACTGATTTTACTTTCTGTATTGGAGCAATTTATGATGATCCTCTGCTTTATGCCCAAAATTGATTGCTGTATCTTTAAGGCCAGGGACTGCAGGGCTGGGGAGAGGGGAGCTTATGGGGGTTTTGGTGGGCAATTTCAAGGACTCATTGCACACATGTTCCATGTCTCTGTGAGGTTTGTTTCTGCTGGCTAGCTCGGTTTTGTTGGTGCAGGCAAAAGATTTTCCCTTTCCTGGCTTGAAGAAGCTGCAGTAGAAATCTTTCATCTGCCCTGAGGTGAACTCAACAGCTGCAGGTCTGAGAACAGTGGGACTGACAGGAGCAGGGCTGCCCTGTTCCAGCCTCATGCCTCAGGGAGTCAAGGGAGAGAAAGCACCAGTTTTTTTGCCTGGACCAGTTTTTTTGCCTGCCGTGACTGCTGTATAGAGGTCAATACCAGAGAACCACCAGGTTTTTGCCACCTGCTGAAACTCCTCATGGAAGCTCCACTTCCCTCAGAATGAAAGCTGGTGCTACCTTGAACCATGTGTAGGGAAGAGGTATTTCTCCAATATTTTCCCCATTTTTCAGGCATTTTTGGGTTTTTATTCCTCTGTGAGTGTGGGGCAGAACACGAGTTCTGATGGTTCAGTGTTGTTTTTCTTCATTGCATTGGAGGGATTTTGTTATTAATACACCACTGCTTGGTTTTTTTTTTCACTTTCCTCTAGTATTAATTTTATACTGGTGCAGGGGCATTGTTGAAACTCTTTAGAGGAGACAACTCATTACAGTGTGTCCTCTCTTAAATTTGTCTCAGAAATGAGACATCATCATAAGCCCCATGGTTCTCATTGAATTAACCAACTGATTGAGGCAGGCTTTGTATAAATAGAAGTATACTACTTCAGTAAATGGAGGAGGCAGAAGTTACTCCTTTACCTCCAAAGGTTAGACAAAACCTTTGACCAGTCAAAAACATTCCCTGAACCATCCACAAGCGTGTGTTGAAGCATGTTTGAACAGAAACAATTTGCTGCATCACAACTTAAGTGGAACTCAAAGTGGCAGACTGCCTTACAAAATCCATTAAATACGAAAAGCACACCTAAACAATACAGGAGTCCAGACACCAAAGGACCTCTGTCTTTAAAGAATGAATGAATGCTCACTGTTCACATCCTTTTGAATTCTAGCTCATTGCAAACAATACCAACCAAAATGCCTGTTAAATAGCTATGGGATGTGATGGGAGTTCTGTCAAACCCATCAACTGGTTTCACAAGAACATGCAATATACAAAGGAAAAAATTGGTTTTAGTCACTTGTACATTCCATCAGAAACAAATATCACACCTATGTGTAAGGCTTCAGATCCCATTACTGATTTTACAAGCAGTAACTTCCAAGGAGAAATTTCAAAAGTAGGAAGATTAATGAATGTTTTTACTCCCCAAAGATTTTCTGTCTTTAGCTTGCTTTCTGATCTGACAGCCTTCTGCATCATTTTCTCTTCCGACTATATACAAGAGGAGTAAAGAGAAAAATGACAAAAGACTTTGCATAATTGTCTAGTATTAAAAAAAAAAATAGAAACATGTCCTCTGTATTGTACAACTTGCTTTATTTTCTTTATGTGGGTTTTATGCACTTCAAATCTGCACTGCATCAATAGAGGCACACTGTAGGTAGGTACCTATTGTTTTGCACTTTATTACTGCTGTTATATATCAAATAAAGAAGAAAAGGAATCCTGAACCATATACCCACTTCACTAGACTGAAAGATTTAAAAAAAGCAAATTCAGAAATAGGAAAAAAAAAAGTTGTGCAAATGTATTTAGAATGATTTTAAAAGGAAAAAGTTATCACATAATGGATTAAAGCCTTTAAACAAAATCTTAGCTGTCTTACTACTACTTACAATGCTATCTTTGTATATTGTCAGTGGCTTTACTAAGTTACCATCAACCATGTAACCAACAGTCATTTGAAGCGAGATCTACTGAATTCAAGCTACTCAACTTCAAGCTAGTGAATTCAAGCTACTCAACTTTAAGTCATTAATGCTATAGAAACAAAATGTGTTTACACATTGGCACATTCCCCAGATATTCTGTGCCCGGAACTTGCTTTGCATATTATGAACAAATTTATAGAATTTGAAAACAAAACCAGAAAGACAGATTTCCTGTTCTCTTTCACCTCTGCTTCAGAGAATGATCATCATACCAAAATAGCAATGACGGCTTAGCAATCTCATTAGTTAAAACAAGGAGATCTGAGGCATAATTTTGTGCTCCTCACCAGTCTTTATGTATTATCCTTGCTTGTGAGAAGCCTACTGGTTTTTTAACAAATTCATTTGGAAAAGATGCTTGCTACTAACATCTTCAGAGAGCTGACATTAACACATGCATGAATCAAATCTTCCTCTATCCATATGTTCTCAAACCTGTTCTCTCTCTCCTGAATTTATTCAGTTCATTTTCTAATAGACTCCAGGTCCAGCAAGCATCATCCCTCTGGATCTGCTTCCACTGTGAAACACCCCTGGGGGAAACCCACCAACTACAGCAAATAAACTCTTCTCTGGAAACTCTCGACAAACCCCTTGTAAGCAGCAGAAACCCCAATTGCCACCAGTGCTCTATGGATCAGGCCTGTATTTTGTTTCCAGTACCAGCATGCAGCAATACTCCTGCAGCAGGCAGAGCTGTCCTATCTGCTTGTTACTCATCTTTCAACAGCACAGCTGTGCCTCCAAGGGTTCACACACCCAACACAGCGTCCATTGGATGCCTTTTAGAGATGAGAACATACTGCAGCATGGAGGGAGGGCTTCTCTCTTCGACATTGTCTTTATCAGACCTCAGGATTTCTCTGCAGTGATTTTTAAATGACTGCTAGCTTTCCAAAGGAAGATATCACTGAGATTATTTTCTGAAATCTTCTTGTCATTAAGAGCTCATGTAAACCACCTTTTTCCTATTGTGTTTCAATGCTCCATCCATTATAGACTAAAAGGTGAAAAAGGCAAGGCCTCACCTGTAAAGTTCGTGCCACACACGAATCTTTTTATGGCCCCGTTAGCCCATCTGTATATAACATTTCATCTGAGACTAAATAATTTGATACAAGCATAAGCTGTGACACCTGTTGGTTTCAGTATGACTGTGAAACACCCATTTACTTCCCCTCTGCCAATTCTGCAAGTGAGTGTGCCTACACATATACTAAAATGAAAAAAAAAAGGAAACAACTTTGTAAGCCTCCAAAATGTTTTGAAACCAGGGGCTGTACTTGTTTTCAGTACGGCCCTATCTCAAATTCTTTTATGGGTCTTCTTTTCTTGCAAAAGAAAATGATTACTCATTTTTTTGGAAAGTCCCCTGTATCCCAGAGGTAGACAATAAAGTACAAATAAATGTGAAATGAAAAAGCAAGTTCTAGCAGGAACTTTTGCTAAGTCCATTTTCTTTGACTACTTCACTAAAGATATGATACAAAAGTGCAAATTATGACACTTGCTTCCACTAAATATAGACCAGAAAACATCAATAAGCTGTTTCTGCAGTGCTCATGAAATATAGAAATTATAATATTTCTATTAAAAATATTGCTTTAAAAAGTTAGAAATAAAAGTAATTCTCTTTTACACATTACAGAAGTAACTATTATTTTCCTAATTTTTCTTATGGCCTTTCATCTGTTGAAGACAGAAGGACAGAGCTCAGAAAAGGACCTCAATACAGCAGTGTTATAGTATTGGATCCTAATGTGAATCCAAATAGCACTAACCTCCCAAGCATGTATAGATAGGCCCTCATGGCTACAAATGAGGATAAGAATAAGCGTAATACCTAAGAACAGGATTCACAGGAGCAACTTCTGCTGAAAGAGACACACAAGGCACAATAAAGAGGGACAGACACTTCTGTCTAGAATGGGAAGGAAATGAGTACTGGTAAGAAACTTCAAATCTCATTCCATCCAAAACACATGCATTACTAGCATCTACCTCAACTACAGTGAGCCTTCCAACAGCAAAGGAGCACAATCCAGACATCACCTAAAGAATCAGTTATTTTCTTAAAAACGTGTTCTGTTCTTAAAACACCACACCATGCATGTCAGCACTGACCTAACCCTCACAAGGGTGTGAAACAGAACCAATGCTCACCCTTCTTCTCACGTTCTAATTCTTTGATGTAAACTGAAACAGGCTGACAGGCTTCCCTTAGCCTCTGAAAAGCCTGTACATGACTTGTGTATCAAATAAAAAAATTCCTTCCCTCATATGGGGGCCTGACACTGCCCAGATGCTCTCACTCCCCTCCCCACTCCTCAGTGGGGGGTAAAACAACAGGAAGAGCAAAACCAAGTAAAGTCAGGAATCAAGATAAAGACAGCTTACTAGGTGAATGAAAGAACCACCCCTCACCTTCTTATTCTGCTACCACAGTTGGATTGCTTGCTGAGCATGACGCTGGACTGCATGGCATTTCCTTTAGTAACAGGGAAGTTTTGAGGCTGTGCAAGTGCCATTCAGGTGCAGCCAAAACACTGGTGTGTTATTAACAACTTTTTACCCACAAAAAGAACACACATCACCTACATTTTGGTACAAATGTTCAGGAAGAAGGTAGTAGCCATTAGTCTTCGCACACAGTAATTCCAGACAAAACATCCTCACATACTTCTCAGTGCTTCTGATCTGAAACACTTAAAACTCTCCCTGTATACCATCAAGAATTTAGAGAATTCAAACAAAACCATTCAAACATTCTTGAAGGAACTTATATCATTAAAAAGCAAGGCTACAGAAGACACTAAGCCAAACTGCTCGTTCCTATGCTGACACCACCGTTTACATTTGTGCCAGTGTATTATTTCATTGAAGCACTTCTCATGTTAACAGCCCAATGACTTGAAGTGACAGAAGCAAAAGGCCAAATGATATAGTGTATATAGCTATAGCTTTGTCCGCTTATTTCCACATCACGTCAGTAGTTAACTAAACATTTGAAGAAATCTGTTACTGGCAGGATGCTTAATACAACCTCTCCTCATCACAGAAAATCAGTAAGGATAAAACTAAGTGCACACATCTTTAAAAACACTTGGAAGACATTACAATCAAAATAAAGCAGAATTTTTATTATTGCCTTATCTTGGAAACACCGTTTTAAAAAAAGAAGGAAGGATACCTAGTAATTTTCTTATGCATACATGTTCTAGCCAGAATTTACAGAAAATTCATCTCATGTGTCAAAAAAAAATCCCAAGAGAAGCTATTCTCAATTCTATTAATACTATATGGCCAACATAATTCTCTGTAGATTCTCGTCCTGTTACTGGTTCATCAAAAACAGACTACGAAAAATGTTTTTAGTTTGATTCTCCATTGCACAGCTACAGGTTTTTTACAGGAGTATGACATGATCATATGGGAGTTATCACACATTTTATTGTTTTCAGAAACACAAGTTTTATGTAAGGGAAAATAAATAAAAACAACCTAACACCAAAAAATAATATAGTAAGTTCCAAAATAGTTTTCAAATAAATATAAATTTGCAGATACTCTGTGTGAATAACAATTTGTTACCCCCTGCTTAGCTCCTGTGAGTCATTAGCATTAGTTAGAGTACTATTGCTCATGGTAGATAACCTAAACAACAAAACTTGGAAACAGAAAATTTCATTCCTATTCCTTCCTATGACTAATTCTGTTGCTCTCCACTAGTTGAAACCTGAAATTCAATCTGGGAGGAGTAAGTTTTATAAGTGTTAGGTATATAAACATTGCTGATAAGGAACAAAACAGTTGCCTCAGTAAGAGATGAAACTGCTCTCCAAAAACAAAAACTTACAGGAGTGTATTGTCAAAAGGTAAATAAGAATTTAAAAATTGGATAGAAATACTCCTATTACCATGATAAACTTATCTTGGTTTACCTGGTGGAATGGACCAGGAAGTGAAAAATACAGAAAAACAGTTTAATGTACTGTCAGTTCTGCTTTCATGTTCTCTACTTCAACTGTGCTTGCCTCCAGTGAAAACTCTCAAAAAGTAAGATATTGACAGACCTTGCTAAATCTTTCAGAAATGTGATAAAACAGAAGAACTTGTGCAAAGGAAATAAAAGGAATCCTGTGAAACTTTAAAACAAGATTAGGGAATATCTTTAAGAGACGCAAGGTGTTGCTGTCTGGAAAGCAGGTGATAGACTGAAAAGTCAACCCTGGAATGTCGCCAGTTCAAGAACAGGAACATCACTTCCTGCTCTCTGCATAGGACAGCATATTGGGATTACCAACATTATACAATACATTAGGTTCTTAAAATCCAAACTAACTGGCTTCCTATTTGTTTGTATAACTTAAACAAAGGACACCTTAGGCTAGGACACAAGGGCACTTAGAGTGTAAAACGCTTCTTTTTAACATCCACATATATAAAAAACAGGATCATATTCCACTGAAGAGTAGCTAGTGTGAATTTTTTTCCCAATATTTTGAATATTTATATATATGATGCAAAAGACACAGTCATTTTATATTTAGAATTCTGCTTTTAGTGTAAAGGCCTTTTTTTTTCCTCAGGTGATTTATTCATCCATGTATTTCAAAACATCTTTTCTTAATAAATACATTTTAGCAGTTAACTGAAAAGTCTGTTAGGAAGGGAAGTCTGTTAGGAAGAAGAAAATAAACAGAAGTATTTATAGATTGCTCACAGCAGCTGTTTCTCAGTACAGAGCTGCTGGAAAACTACTCGATTTCTGCACGTTTCAGTTTCTGAAAGCATTTTTTCTGTAACTCCCAGAGTAAAGAACTCTGAAGATGTGGTAATGATATGCAAAAGGTGACTACATCCAAAGAACAGCTGTTTGTTTTGACTAATAAGAAAAGGAGATCCTGCACTGTGAAGTGACCATAAATCGGTACAGCATACTCCTCATAGAGACAAAACTCAGAGATTTCAGTGGGAGTTCTGCCATGTTTAATGCAGAATAATACTGCTCTTTCACAGGCAAAATCAAGGAGGAAATAAATAGAGCGCAGGCAAATCCCACAGGATGTCCACACAATTGTTCCATACCCGAATGATGAGAAGGAATCTAATGTGAAGCAGTTTCAGTGATATTGCTGGTGAATGACTAATAGTTCTAAATATACAGTTCCCTACTGGCTCCACTTGGAAGAGCAGCCAAGAAAACATTCTTACACATCAAGATGAGCGTGAGAACTTCTGTTTTGTGGATTTAGGAGAGGAAATACAAGAAAAAACTTCACAGAAAACGAGTGCATTTTGAATCTGTATTGCTTGTCAGGGCAAGGGGTGGTGGTGTTCAGCCTCTTCAACAGACGTCTTCAAATATTCACCAGCAGAAGCACAAAAAAAAAAAAAGCTGTGCAAGGCTCTGGGAGTTAACTGACCTCTGCTTAATGTACCAACTACATGTTCAGTGTCAGGAATCCTTCTAATCCCTCCACACATCCATGAGGTCGGATCCATAGCAAAATATCCTGCTGATCCTGCTTTTGAGTTTGGTTGTCTGCCACCAGTAGAAGTATGATCTAACCCCAGCAGCCTCAGTTCCTGTTTGCCTACTATTTAATCCACATTCAATTACAGCTCTGCTACTGAGACAAGCCTCTATACAGACACTTTCCACACCTCACAGAGTATAATTTAATTTGGAAAATATTACTACAAATAATCCTAATGAAACCATTCAGCATTAAATCTCAGCCTTCTTAATAAAGTTTCCAAAATTAGTCATTGAAGTCAATAAAAAGAAGTTATGTGGTTTGTTCATTATAATTACTTTATAATTAAACTTCCTGGCAGTGACATTAGAGAGCAAGTAAATGTTTTTAATCAGTTAAGATGTTAGTTTAAAGATCTTAGTTTCATCTTGAACTCCATCACGTATTGACTGCCTCATTTATTTGGTCAATATGTGCACAGTGACATTAAAAGTTCTATAAACTAACTTTTAGAAACACTTTGGGAAAAAAATCATGCAATGGCTCCCAGATCACTCTCAAAATCTCATATTCGAAACTTACTGATCAAAAAGTGAAAAAGCAAAATAGAGAGAAATGATCACAGGTAACCACTTGAACTAAATCTACTGAAGAAAAAAAATATCTGAATACAATGGCCATTTATGATACTACTAATTTCAAAAATAGTTATCGTGCTGGACCTTGTATGTATATAATCTGGTTTTAAAACCTAAAATCCTTCTCAGATTCTAGAGGAGCATCCATCACTCAAAGCAGCTTTATAAAGCATTAAATCAGCAAAACAGTAGCTTCTTTTTCCAATACCACACTACCTTCTTTTTAATCCAAAAAGTGCATAATAGACAGAAAAAAGTTTAAAAAATTATCTCAGAATGCAGTCAACTGATCAATAGAGACTACCTGATCAATAGCAACTATAGAACACTATGTACAGCTCATAACGTTTCTTTGATTAAAAGAGAAGGAAGAACAGGAGCAAAAATTTCAGTGCAGGGCTGTGATTGTAGCCAAACTGACCTGTTACTAGACAAAACTCTAATATAACTTTATACTGCATTAGAAATAAAGAATTTGGCCTCCTTAGATCAGAAGTCAAAGAAAATTTGTCTTCTGCCCTTAGAAAGTGCCTAACACCATATGCTTTAAAGGTTAATGAAGGAAAAATTTGACAGTTTGATGCATATTAAAAGGAATACGGACAACACTTTTCAAACCTTGAGCCGGCACTGTTCAGCATAGGATGTTCTCTATTTGTATTTAACATGTCAGGTTGAAATAATTAATCTTATTGATTATTAGATATGAAAAGGTTTCACCCAAAATTCACCATATCTCCATATTTTAATACAATTTTAGGTTCATTAAATCAAGGAGCTCTTGATATCAATTTAAATTTACTGTGAGTGTAAACCCTAGATTCAACAATTGCACAAATCTGTGTAGTCATATCAGATGACACTGCTAGGTATAAACTAAAATACACTTAATCCAAATTTTCAGCAATTCAGATGGCAAACCTTTTGTTGCCTCATTCAGAGAGACAATGTAGGTACTAATACTTTTTTAAGACAACGGCCCCTAAAGGACCTTGAATTTGGCCAGTTAAAGACTGGACATTCTGAATTAGCATTCACATTGGATAATTTTACCCAGATTTTAGCAGATGGAAATTAAAAATGTTGTTTATAAACTGGAAGCAATCTCAGACAGGTTTATATACACATACAAATGACCATAACTATGTACTAAAGACACTTTGAATACTTGAAAATTCAACACAATCATGGCCCATAAATAGCTAAAGTCTAAATGTCTAATGAAATGGAGTAACTCAGTAATAATGTAACAGTTTTCTGAAGGATTCCTTAATTTCACAGGCAATAGAGTTTTTTTTCCAGTGCCAGAAGTGCATCACAGAGGGAATGCAGCAGTTAATCTATGAGACATAGCAAAATATCCTGAAGAATAATTTATGCCTAAGCTTTACACTCATACTACACTGGGATAACAGTTCAAATATCCCTTCTAGATTTATCTCTGCTGCTGTAACAGTAAGAACAGCTACACAATTAGTAACTGGTGTACAAGCCAATAGGCTTTACTTTATGTATACAAGTACTTACAAGTACTTTAAGGCAAATTCCTACACCCCACAAACAGCACATTTCAAGGAACTCAAGTTGAATGTTACCCTACTGCCATATTTTGATGTACAAACACATTGCATTATCATCATCTTTTGAATAATTTTCAGCCATAGAACAATATACTTTTAGGCAAAGACCTACACATAGTAGTTACAAAGACATTGGAGACTTCATCTGACAGTTTTTTTTAATTATGGGGTTAAAAAGAAAAATAGCCGCTTAAAGCATGGATACATCTTTTTTCTAATAAGTGGTTTCATTAGCATCTTCACTGATTCTTATCAATGTTTTTGAATTGCCAAAGCATCTTGCCAAATTCAAAAGGAGAAAGATTGCTCCAAATCCTAGATACTTTATGAAGGAACTCAGTACTTTCAAATCTGCCAAGCTTCATTATTTACAGGGTTGCTTCCTTACCCTGATGCTGTTTAGATTGTATTTTTTATCTTCACAATTGTTTCCCAAAGAAGACATGTAGCACTTTCATTATGCACTGAATTCAGACTATTTTTAAGATTAGTTTATCACAAAATGATGATACTTTGTGCAATTGGAAAAGTTATTGCACAAATGCATTTCAGTCGTTTGCAGTAGAGCTGGCTAAACGAGTGGCCAGCATTTATTACCAACCAAACCTGCCATAAATGCAATCCATTACATCAATATGAGAAATACCATACTCCTTTTGACATTCATCTTTTTTTTCTGCCGCTAGGAATTCTAGTTATGATTTCATTGTGCTGAGGACAGACCAGTCTTTTCCATACACTTACCCTCTGACAGCATGAATAAGTCTCAGTGATGGATAGGCAGTTCGCACTTTCAATTTATTCTTAAGGATTAATGCATTAACCCATTCCACATGCTTCTCTCCACCTTTGACCATGAAAGCTGGGATCCAAAGGACACTGTCATTCAGCATGGACAGTCTATGCACAAATTTTTCTCTGTCACTCTCATTCCGAAAGCCTCCAAAAGCTCTTTGTACAACTGATGGGTTCATGGTAATAAAATCAGATTTAGTTCCCACATCGGCAGCATACTCCACCACAGGAGCTAGATTGCACCTGAAGAGGAAGAAATTAATGAAAAAATGAAAACAAATATGAAATATTAACTCAGAAAAATGTGTGCATGAAGGGAAATCTAAAAAGGAACATGAAAGCCCAATTCAATTCAATGTGAGAAACAAATACCAATATAGAAGGTGTGGTAATACATAGTATTTTATTCAAGTTGGACAAGGATCAGACAAATTTTTAAAAACATTAAGTGTACAGAATGCTGTGACAAAAAAATACTCCTCTTTGGAATCATCTGGAAACCATATCATTATGCTCTAGAATGCATCAACATCTAAAGCAGCACTTGTGAGTAATATGCTTTCTTAAACCTATTATCTTTCATTATTTGTTTATCATCCTGTTGCCAACAGCTCTCACACAAAGAAAGCCATGCTAACAAAATAAGGCATATTTAAAACAATTTAGTCCATGCATTTTTATTTTACTTTATTTACAACACACTATTTATATATTATTTACAAACAACCTTTACCCCATCTTTAAATGTATTTTTGGTACTTTTGGTTTTGGTATTATCACTGCAGTTGGGAAGATGTTTAGAAATTTAGTATTTTTATTTGACTTAGAACTGCAATTTTTGGAATGAAGTATTGAACTGTCAGTTTTTCATTCATATCTCATTTTCAAATCTTCTTTAATTTTTCACTAGCATTGTGCGTTTTTCCTGGGGTTGAAAAGTTCTCATTATGCCTTTGGTTCAGCAGATTTTTACCTCAATTAAATAAATACATATATATGTAATCCCACATACGTGTTGAATGCAGGTGACAAAATTCAGAAATTAGCTGTGACTTCAGCAACCAATATACTGTGTCAGAAACAAATCATTTCCACAATACCCTCAATGAATTAGCCTGTAGCTGGTATGCCCCAAAAATATACCCTAACATAACAATATTTTAATAACTTAACAGACTGCTCTGTTTGCGGCAAAGAATGGTAAGAAGCAATGTTGGAACAGGCTCCTCCAAAACATGTGCACATTATCACAATCCTAATATAAACAGTATTACATTAATTTTGCAATTTTTTATAAACTAGTTTCTTCTAATGCCAGATGTCCAATGACACTAAAATAAGTCAGCATTACTTAACACCAACTGATGACCTAGTGCTGTCTGATAATACTAATTACCCAGCAAACAAATTTTCATTATGTAATTATCAGGTTAAGAAGTGGTCCTACATTCTTCAGAAAGATGTTCTGAAGACTATAAAGCAACTATATAAAGACTATTCCTAGGAGATAAAGAATTCAAGGTTTCTGATAACATGTGGGCAGATGTAGGCTAAGGAAATAGATTTACATTCTTCATTATCTTTATATATCTATTCCATAAACCATCTGCATACATTTCAGACTGCTAAGAGTTGTATTTTCTAGAAAATTGTTAGGGCATAAGAAAAACTCCCACTGAATTTAACACTGGCTTTGTAAATTTCTTCTGAAAACCTTAATAAATGAACTTACAACCTGCTACTGTTAAAAGTTTTTTAAAATCTAAAAATAAATGTGATAAAATAATCAAACCAAGTACTTAAAACCAACCGATCAAACTGACTGAATTACCGCTGCTCTTGAAAATACCTCTTTTAAGGGCAGATTGCACAACAAATGAGGGATTTGTATAGTGGGTTTGTTTTAGTAGTCACATATAACATATGAAAAATGTAAGACAGATCTTGACATTGCAAATCCTGTTCTCTCTGAGTCCAACTTTAGGAAACAGACCATGTAGGTACCAACATCACCATGTCTAAAAAGCCATATGCATACATTGTATGTAATTACTGCTACATCAGTAACTCAAATGTGTATTTTAGAAAGGTGGACAGTGGAAGCAATATAAATTTGTAACTTACCACACTCACTTTTCAAGTATGACTTCAGAAAATATTGAGCAATCCAAATACACTCAGTAACAATAGAACTGCAAACTCTTTACCATGCTTAGAGTAAAATTTCTTGCTTATAACTAGTCTGAATCTATGTTCCTTCACTTTAAAATTATTGCACCTTGTCCTGGTGCAACAGACTGGGCTAAAAAGTTTATCCCTATACTTCTTATATGCTTCACGGTTAATAAAACTGGCTATTGTGTATTTGTATATAGACATGAGTGTATGCATATAGCTTTTACCTGTTTTGGAACTTTTATCTTAGCCTCTAATACATCTTTACACTATGCCATAGTTTCATACTGCTGTTGGAATTTTTAAATTCATTTTATTAGAAGATGTCAATGACCTCCCATGAATTCTCATGATTCTTTCAAGAAAACTTCACATGAAGAGGCAAACATACATATATTAATGTTTTTTAAGTGAAATGAATTTCCTTTAAGTAAAATGAAGAAACCTATTAACTGAACAACTTTTAAATAATCAAAGCAATATTCTTCCCTTGTTGTATTTTTTTAATTCTAGCTAATTTGTCATAAGGCACAGATGGTAAATATAATCACAACAGAGATGAGGTAGTGAAAGTGTTTCTGCACCAAAAGCATTACATGCCTAGGGATTTACTCACCATATAAGAAATCATACTTTTACTGAGGTTTTTTAAGGAAGAATATATAAAAGATTGTAATTTACTGCATTTGCTCTTTCTCATATGCCACATTATTAGTACCATGTAACATATGAATGCATCTGCACAAACTCCTTGCAACATACCATCATTTTCCATTCATTCTAAAAACAATCTCTGTGCTGTCCTTATGTTAGCATGCAAGTAAGCAGGCAACAGGTGAAAGCTGAGCAAGACACACTTGCTATGTTACTTTTACTGAGAATAAAAGAACAGTAACAAAGACTCAGATTGAGCACTGAAGATTGACTTAATTAAGCAAATAGCTAAAAATTTCAGTATTGATAATATATCACATTATAAAAAGGTTTGTAAATCTCCTAGATCTCCTGACCGTTTTCAGACAAAAAAGGTGGGATGAGTATTCTGCCAGAAAAAATAATTGTCTAAAATAATGGTTTTCGTGGGTTCCTTTGCTAGTTGTTCCCATAAAAACAGTATAGCATTTGAAACAAAGAATCTCATGGGTATTTTTTTCAGTATAAAGGCATTTAATCAGAAGCTCTACCTACTACTTCTTTCCCTTGCACAAAACCAGCAAATAATTAGTTATTATTTGTTCCCTTATGTCCCAGTTCAGGGCAAACTTGGAAGAAAATCTCCAAAGAGGGCCCATCCAGGAAACAAACCCACACAGCCCCTCCTCCCAGCCAGTTTGGGAAGGATTCCTCAGAGACAAGTAGAAAGAACCTGTTTATTTAACAGGCAAAACACCCCCCAGCGCACAAAAGAAACAACACCAGATGACAACACTCTCTCATCACTCTGAAAAAGATGACAAATTCAGAAAGTCTCCCCTGGGAGTGGCTGCTCTGTTATTAGTCCCTCCAGCACTGGGGTGGCTGCTGCAGCCACAAACTCTCGGCGTTTCCCAGGTCCCAGTCCAGAGCAAGCTTGAGTGGTTCCAAGAAAGGGAAAGAAAAACAGTCCAGAGAAAAATCTGGACTGCTTAGCTAAACTAACTAATGAGCAGAAGCAAAAGCAAGAGCAAAGCAGGAGCAAGAGCAAAGCGAAAGCAAAGCAATAAGCAAAAGCTGCCCTATATATTGCCCCTGTCTCTGTGTCCCGCCGACTGCTGGGGGAGTGAGCAGGCTGACAAAAAAACAAAACAAACCTTCACTCTTCAGAGCCAGTCTTGAAGGCACAGAATATAATATCCAGCATAAACAGAACACATGATTGGGGATACAAGCATCACCCTAGGACACCTTACATCTTCTAAGCACTATCTACGGCAGAAGTATTTAGAAAATGGTCTAATGAGATAAAGATTGATACATTTTAGAGAGGGAGTTAGAAAAAGACCTAAATGTATGGGAAACATTCATAATTCATGTGATTGCTAGTATTATAGGCACTAATATCCATCGTACCTCAAATTAATGCAGTAGTGCCTGCTCTTCCCATGACATCAGACCAGACCATAGACAAAACCTCTGCACAGCTATTTCAACAAGGTGGCTATTCTAAGTGTAGTATTAAGCATCAATTATATTATTTAAGAAATTCCTATGCTTACAGAGGCACCTAACTCACAAAAATACTGTGTACAACCATACCACTAAAAGGCAAATACACCTATAAAGCATTCCCCGTGAAAATACAGGAGTTCCCACACATGAGCTTTCAGTGTGATAACAGAAGATTTTCAACTGAAAAATGCACTGCAATGCTATCACTAAAAAGAGCTCTGGGATAAAAAAGAAAAATTAGATCATGTTTGAAATATTATGTAGTATTTGAGCATGCATAAAACAACTGAGATACTAAGACACACAGACCAAAAAGTCTGTGATTGTATGCTTCTTCCACAAACACCTGCAGAATATATTAGTTACAGTAGGATAAGTTAAGTAAAAAAAGTGGAGAAAAAACTGCTAATGGCTGAACTTGTATGCCATGAAAAAAAAAGGAAGAAGGGAGTAGGTGCTCCTATACCACACTTTCACCAAAGTGGGTGATCGTCCCTGGGTTTACTGTGACATCTTTATGGCCCAAACATCCATAACATCACAGTCTTTTAGAAAGCACAGCTCAAGAAAATAATGCAATCAAAATCATAAAAATATGCTCAAATGAGAAGTCAGTTATTCTTCAGAGATTCAGTTCAACTTGCTTTGTCATTAATAAGTATATAGATCATTTATATCAATACAAAGGTCCAGCACATAGTATTCATAGGCCATATTTCAAGTTAGTTTCAAATAAAAGCCACTAAAATTTCATTGAGTAAAATGGCTAACATTTCCATTTCATCTGACATTGAGAACCACAAGAATACTTTACCTACAGTGGAATAATGCAAGAAATGGCCATGAATCTGTAGACTTCTTAATCCTCTAACAATTTGTGGACTTGAGGATTACAAGTTGAAATAAGTACTTTAAAACACTATAAAGCAATGGGGAGAAGTGCTTTATACCAATGCTTTGTTTCATTAATATCTTCTCTTTGTAGACCTAAGCCAAAAATATCCCTTGCACAGAAATAAACACATACGTTCCGAGTAGACAAAAAATGAAAATCAGATTGTTGCTGGCAGATGTATTAAACCTTTCTGAAACATAAGGCATTACACAAGACAAGTGTCAATAACATATACTCCTTCCTGAGTAGTCTGCAAGATTCATATCCAAATTCTTGTACGAATCAAAATAGTAATCTTGAGTTCAGTGGTTCATGCCATTTTTGGGAAATAATTGGACATGAAAGAAAAATTAAGGGCTTGAGCAAGCAGAAGAGGAAAAAAAGAGTTCAAGACTGAAGAGAACCTCACAGCTGGACTACACTCAATCTACATGCAAGAAGCACACTGCCCTAATATTTGGGTGCATATAGCACATCTTTTGACACAGTTCTCTAAATAAAGGCGTGCAGCAGTGCTGTGGTAACTTTCACACAAGCCCAAAAAAAGTGGAATTTACAAAAAACAACATGCACCAATTTCCTATTTCCCCCAACAAATACAATTATTAGTAAGTGTATGATTCTCACATGTTCTGCATACTTCTGTGGCTACTGACAAAAACTAAAATTGCTTCAAATTAACCATAGGAATCTGAAATAAATAGTGAATCCTCTAACATACCCATTTCATCTCTGTTCTTATCCATGGTACGACAGAGGATGTTTCATGAGAACTGCAAGGTTAGAGGCTAAGGTAAAGAAGGGCAGATTCTATTCACATACAACAATCATGAGGGGGTTTTAGTATGTGCCATATAAAATATTAACCTGATACACCCTTTCACAACACAAGTTCACAAAAATACTTAATCTATGACTTCAGTATGAAGATGGTTTTTGTAACATGACCTGCAAAAAAACTTCATTAATTCCTGCTGCCCAGATTAGAACTTCAGCTGCTAATCAACAAATTCATTCTTCCGAGCATCTCCCTGAACATCAGTGACTGAAATCCAAGTTATCAACTGACACAGAAAGTGGAGTGTCAGAAGAACACTCCACTTCAGAAGGCATTTTAGAAAGAGCTGCAAAACACATTATTTACATCTTTATTGTGTGTCCTGCTGCAAAATTACACATGGATTAGATTTGCTGTTCTTCCCAATACTATTCCTTTGACAAGAAAATAAAGCAATAAATTTCTATCACTAAAAGTTTTTTGCGTGTATAAAAAAATTATTTAAAAAATCCTACAAAAACTACACCAGTGAAATATTAAAAATAATATTTTACTGCATGAAAAACTACGAAACGGAACTTAGCAGTATCATGAACACCTGTGCCTTAGCCTTTTTATGTGAAAATGCCATCACACATTACTATCTACAAAGAGCATATTCTGTAGGGCAATTATGAAGATCCACATAATTGATACAACTCTGATACAAAAAATTTAAAAAAAAAATTACAACATTATCAGGACAGAAAGGGTTAAAAATTATTACCCTTGCAATAAATTCAGAAAAAAACTATGATTTTCATTGTTTTGCATAAGCACTTGGGGGCTGTTAAAATAGAATACAGAAAGCAGCAGCAGTTTGAACTTTCCAAAATGGAGAACAGCTAAAAAGCCAGATATTTAGATTAAGACTCTTCTGAACCTTTTCACCTATTTAGATTAAGACTCTTCTGAACCTTTTCACCTCTTACAAAACAATCAGTGGGGGGGGGGGGGGGGGGAACCAGCACAGTGCTCCTGAGTTTCCAACCGTTTAGAAAACTAATAAATGAAAAGCTATGTATTATCAACAATAGGAGTAGGTGACTTAAAAAAATTAGTATCCTTTTTTCTCAGAATAGTTACAAGAAGATTCAAGGAAGATTCAGACTAATCCTGTCTGCCTCTACATTTGAATGCTTATAGGATATGTAATTATTCAAGCAGCCTCTTTAGAACCCATGATCATTTGTATATAGTTGTAGAGAAGTCACTTTCTACTGGTATTTCTTGAGCATTCTAGACTTCTGTCCTTAAATATCCTCCTAAATCACCTACTTAAGGACTAACATCTTTTAAAAAATAAAAAAACACAATAATCTTAAAATGTGGCTACAATGAGTCAAGCCTTCTCCAAGGCTCTCCTGAGGTGGAGACCACTCACACCTGGCTGACTGGAACAACTCCACCAGAGCTCCCCTTTTCTAAGACACTCAAATCCCTGAGTGAGAACATTGGAAGATGATGGCTTTCCTCTGCTTTAATTTAATTTTTCAATGTAGTGTGACAAGTTCAAGGAAGAAACAGAAGGCAAAAATAGAGCTGCCACATTTGAGTTCTGAAAAAGTTCTAATGATCTAGTCATGATGTATTCAGATGTTATTTTTAGAGGAAGACTCATGCTTTAAAAGATATGTGTTAAATTGGCAACTTTGTTTTCAACAGATCTGCTGGGTCCAAACTCTACTTGGCATGATGGCCATGGTCCAAGCAAGGTGTACTAAAAAAAAAAATTGAAGATAAAAGCTGATATGAATTACAAAAACCAAGTTCCAGGATATAGGCAAATTAATATTCTTAATACCTTTATTCTGACAAATTTATGATGCTTTTTTTCCTAGGGTCTGAAAGAACAACATACATTAATGAAGCTACTACTAATTTCTTCTGCCAGACCCTATCTGCAGTCTTCTGCTTGTACCATATACGATGCTTGCTTCTGCATATCACAGAAATATTCACCTATAGCCCACAAAAATCAATACACTAGGGAGAAAGTCAAATCAGATTATCCTCACTTATGTACAGGGCAAACCAAGACATCTGTTAAAGGATGTATTCTTTCCTCTCAAAAGGAAAAAAAAAAAAGGACTACAAGCTTTTTCATGTCAACTTCACTTATCACATGGATGGTAAAGTTAAAAAACAAAAGTCAAAGTATTCTGGAAAAATAGAGCTGCATTTGCCCAGTAAAATTTTATCACTAGTGATGGCAAAAACATCCATTTGGTTCCTAAATGCTGGCAGAGCCACCAGGAAAAACTACGGTGAGAAAAGCAGAGTTGTAACATATAAACTAGGCACTTCAATCCAAAGAAAGAAGGAACTAATATCTTCTCAAGGCTGTTCCTTGTCAAAGCAGCCCTAATCTACTGAAAAAGTTTCACTCAACAGGCCTCTTCTCCATACTGTCCAACTGAAATGAAAGGGACTTTTCTAGAAGTGGGGTTACCACAAGAAAAAAAACACAATACATTTACTAGGGTTTGTTTGACTGGTTGGTTTTAACCAAATTACTCCAAAACTGAACTTGGCCTCTGCTTTTGTGTAGGTCTCGTCACTAACGTCCAATCAAATTATTTAAAAATATATATATATAACTACTTACTCTGATTTTTGATATTGTTCAAATTCTGAACCCAAAGCTGAACTGTTTGGTACATATTGGTTTCCAAAAGTAATTCCAAATTATTACTTGGCAATACTTGGCATTGTTATTTTCCACTGGCCCAAAATACAGCTTCATTTCTCAGAAACTCCTACATAACCACTGCATTTCAAAATATACCACTTATTATAAGAAGTTCATCTGCTCTGTAAGATGCAACAGTTAACTCACCCCTGGGCTGGTAATTTCAGCATGAGAAAGTGCATAAATATGGGAACAAGATGTACTTATTCAGGTAATCAGATATTTTGGAGTGCTTCAGACTGTGTCTGGTTATAGATCAAAATGCAGGACACTGAAGCTCGGCACTTGTGGTGGTTTGACCAGGAAGAAGTGGGAATTCTGGGAAGCTGTGGTCAAACCAATGAAGGTTTTGAGTTTGAAACTGGCAGCTGGTGTAGCCAGTGGGGTTTGGACACACCTCCGAGAATACACAGTGGTTAAAAGCAGGGCTTTGGCCTTGGGAGGCTCTCTTGGGACGTCGCGGCGAAGAGGTCAGATCTCCCCCCCCGTCCAGCCGCTGCTGCTGGGCGGGGGAGGGGCAGCCACGTGGTAGGCCCTGGGCCTGGACAGAGATGGGAGGTGAGGAGGCTTCGAGGATGGAAGGGTGGAAGATCCCAGGGAGTCAGCCCTCAGGCAGCCATTCCCCCCCCCCCCCCCCAGGAGGGAGAGAGAGAGAGCCGGCGACACCGAATGTGATAGCAGCCGGCCCAGGAGGAGAAGGGGGGGGGGAAGAGTGCCCAGCCGGAGCGGCAGCGTGTGTGGGAGTGCCGCTCCGGGACAGACAGAGACTGAAAGTTTTAACCCCTTTCTTTCATGACTGGGGCCTTGCAAAAATGCTAATCCTCCTCGAAGCTGAATAAGAAGGGAGATGAGAGATGAGATGAGACAAGGACCTGACCCGAAGAACGTGGAGATGATTGAATGGGGAGAGATGATTTGGAGTGGCCTTTTGGCTGGACTTTTCTTGTGGCCATGGACTCAGTTGTTCCTGTGACACAGAGACTGCACTTAGGGGGAAGCAGTGGCTCAGAACCAGGAGGGTTCATCGTGAGGACCCCCCGGCCCCAGGGGGTTGGAAAAATATGGGGGGGACAGATGTCCCAAAGCAGAGACTGTGCCTTTTTGGAGTGAGACAAGGCATCCTTGAAAGACAACCCTAAAAGCAGCTCTGGTCCATGCGTCAGTGGTGAGAGCACTGGGCATGGAAGGAAGATGTCACAAGTGGCAAAAGGACTTTTTTCCGGGCGGTGCCGAAGTGACAGGGAAGCACACGAGGTTTCAGTGTGTTTCCAGGGGAAGCCTATGGAACAAGAAGGACTCCTTTCCTCTTCATGAACTGCAGTTTGAGTATACTAAAGTGTGGTGCCAAGGCTGGGCAGTTGGTGATTTGGGAGAATGTATCGGATTGGGAAAGTCAGGTAGTGGGGAGGAGGAAAGTGGTTTTTGTAAGGTTTTCAATTTTTTTTTCCTTCTTTTCCTTATAGTTTTTCCCTATTTTCCTGTAGTTTAGGTAATAAAGTGTTCTTTATGTTTAAGCTAAAGCCTGTTTTGCTTATTCCTGGTCACATCTCACAGCAGACACCAGGGTGAGGGCATTTTCATGGGGGGCACTGGCTCTGTGCCAGGCTCAAACCATGACAGCACTAGAAGAGAGTAGCAGGGACACACAGATCAATAGCTCCTTATGGAGTATAAAGACATGAGAGATAAAAAGGAAAAGTATATGGGAATCAGAAAACAGTTCACAGTCATCACAGTTTGGGATTCTTTTACAAACAGAGTCTCCTCTCTTCCGATTTTAATTTGACGGACCATATTTTCTACTGTCAAAATAGGCATGACTTCACTAAACTTGTGAAATTTCTGCATGTTTGTCCATTATTATTAACACTTTCACTCCATGTATAGGATCTTGAGTTAATCAATAGTGAAAATATTGTTGGATATCTGTTGTGTCCTCTTCATTGTCACAGACTTTCACTCTCAGTTTGATTATTAAATTAATGGTAATGTTGGTGTTAACTCTAACCTAAGAACTGCTCCTCTAAGAAACAACTCTCAGAGACAAAATTTTCCTTCAGATTTCACCCCCCTCCCCCCTCCAATAAAATACAATCAAAATCAATGGAATATATTTAACCAGAATAGTATGACATACTTGTCATAGCACATAGACATAAGGCACTTAGTATCAGAAGATTCTACAAAACTTCACCAGCCTATACATTTGGATCCATTCAGAAACTCCTTTCAAGTATACCATCAGGCAACACATAAGTGAGGACATTTTACTTCTAGAGAGATCAGATAAAAGTAAAAAGATTACCAGACTGTCATGGTACATTTTAATACCAGAGTCCTAACAGCAATACTGGTAAGGGTTTATGAAGCACTCCAGAATTTCATAATTACACCATGTGATTACATACCAAGTGATGTACAATTTTTCTAAAGGGAAGATGAGGAATGTAGGAAACTAACTCTGATGACTGATTTGTTTTTTACTTTAACTTCAGTTACAAACAAATTCCTTGTTATTTAAACAGATGCTATATAACTATACATCCATTGAGATGTAAATAAATAAATATCCCATAGTTTAAATTATAATATGTAAATTCTAAAAAATCTTAAATTTCATTTGTAAATTAAAAAAAACCCACGGCATTTAAACTCCCTATAGGCAGGAGGGCCAAGCACGTTATTCTCAAAACATCAGAGATTATTAATCAGAATATTGTCAGACTCACTAGTTGTTATACAGACCACTTAGTTGTCATACACCATATGAGAGATGTTTCATGGAATCATAGAATGGTTTAGGTTGAAAGGGGGCCTTAAAGATTATCTAGTTCTAAATCCTCCACCATCGTCACGGAGAACTTTCACTAGACCAAGTGGCCCTGAACACGCCCAGGGATGGGACATGCAGAGCTTCCTCGGGCAACCTGTTCCATTTCCTCATCATCTTTACAGAACATGCGCCTCTCTCACCAGTCTAAACTCCTGATTAGCAACAGTAACTTCCTACTGATTTTATTAAGCTCCACCAAGTCTCTAGAATATTATCTTTCCTCCATGTAATTGAACTAGTTAAAACCTCCTATCAGATATCATCACCTAGCTTCATGGCTAGTTAAAATGTGCAGAAGAGCATAGGGATGACTGCAAAGAAATTCAGCACATGATTTAAAATGAAGTATGTATCTTGCCTTCCCTATGAAAATTTAAATCTAGAAAATTTAGCATCTAATTTTTTCTGTAGTCTTGTGTCCTGGCGTGATTTGTTCGCCTGCTTTGTGCCCAAAAATGCATCCTATAGCTTTAAGCTAAACCCAGAGAGAGAGAAAGAGGAAAGAGAAGTGATAACATTTTTTTGCCACCTGTGTTTTAAAACACAGAGATAAGACTCTTGCTTTTTCTCAACTAGTGGCTTTTTCTCTCTAGAGAAAAACAGATGGAGTAGTTTCTTTCCTTTTTAAGTTAGCTTTTCATTTGTTAATTGAAGCAGAAGATTTTCCTGATCAGTAGCTTTGTCTTCTAGAACTATGCAGCTTTTCTCCAATCCAAAAAGCAAAACATTGTCCAGGGCCCCCCCGACATTGCATGCTGGTCCAGAGACCAGCTCCAGACTCAGTAAAAGACTGAACCACACTACAGAAAAAATTCTGAATCTCTTCAAAGCAGTGTTATGAACAAAAATTCGGTTAAAATTTTTTTTGTGAGAAAGAGTTACAGGGACGCAGCCAGGTCTCTGTCTCTGCCAGGGTTCTTGGTGTTTTGTCATGGGAATCACGGGTCGTTGTAGCTTATCTCCTCTTTTGTATTAGTAAAAGGCCTGGCTGGGTGGGGTGATGGCCCTTCCCCGAGGCAGTGCGCTCTTCCAACATAGGGAAGACACCTGAGAGGGTGGGGGGGTTATGCAAAGTGACTCCAAAGACCAGAATGCTTTGTGGGACCCTGACTCCAAACCCACAGAGAAAACCCCAAAAACAACGAGCCAAATAAGAATTGAGAGACTAAAGTGATGTCTGGACATGAGGAGCCGATTGCTGAGCCTGCAGAGATGTAGAGCCCCTCTCGCCCTGAGCAGAGAGTCGTCCCGACGCCGGCACCAGGCGGGACAGAGCCAGGGAAAGTAAGATCTGACAGGGGACACCATGCCCTAAAGGCTCCCACGAGGCCTGGATTCCCCGGCTCTGCCCCTAGTGGACAGAGCTGCGCATATCCTCCTCCTCTGAGTCGCCCTGGGAGACGCGATGGGGACTGCAGCCCTGCCAAGCCGCCCAATCCTGAGCTGATCACTTTTAATAAAGGCATTAAAAAGGAGAAGAAGTCTCCTGGCCCTGTTTATTTCAAGCAGCAAAAAGTTTTATTATTTAACATTATTCATTCTTTCCATACCTGTAAACAACTTGCTTGTTAAATAAACAATTTTTTCACTTTCTCCAAGAAAAATACTTTCAAACCTGTAAGAACTCGTGAAAAAAAAGTTGCTAAAACCTACTCTTCAGTATAAAGGATACGGAACATTTCCTTTCAGAGCACTTCCTCCTAAATTTGTCCAAAACCACGACATCCTGTTAAATGAATCACACTTAATCCCAGAGAAAATACAAAAGCATGCCATAGGCTACATGCAGTTTAAAACCATGATAATTAATTTTAGATTTCCTCTGCAGTAAGTAAGGATGCTAATTTCAATAACTAGTGGTACAAGTATGACTAACAAGGAAAATGAAAGAGAAGTGTGTTATTACTTCAGTTGCAACTTGTTAAAATAACTTTCAAATTAAATATAAAACTCATGTATATTATTTTATTTATGTACTGCAAAACCATTATTTTTCTTTTCCATGTCCTTTCACTATTTATTGTCCTCATCACTCTTTAAGGTGAAAAAAGGAAAAAGCAAATAACTTGTAATGACTAATATATTTCTATATGGCTTTCTGTCACAGTCTTCCTTTTTTTTTTTTTTTCTGTCCTTTCACCCTTCTCAAACCAAATCAATTGAAACTTCTGCTTCAAAAGCAGAAGTACCCATCTCTTGCTCAGCATTTTCTACATAATGCCAACATGTCAAATGAGGCCAGCTTTGACATGATACATGAAATCCAAAGGCCCTCTACTCTGTGTGTCTGAAGAACAAATAAAAAGAGAAACATATCATTTTCCTCCAAACTGCAAGAATAGATTCTTAAACCAATGTGAAGGAATATATTAGGGTGACTTCCCACTACCTCAGGGGCATCCTCGTTTAACGTCAATATACTACACTGAAATTTTACTACATGCTACTCAAAAGTAATGCAGTAATTTACAAAAGGCCATCTATGCTGACCAAAAGCTAAAAAAGAGTATTCTTAAAAAGAAACCATTTTGCATTTCTTCAACCAAGACCTCTGTAAGAATCATTTTGTCTGGAATAAGCACAGCAAAAACCAAAATTAAGTAATGCAAACCTCTCTCCCTTGTTTTATTTTCACAATAATCTTCTTATCAATAATATAAGCATGAATTTAAATTTGGGGAACCACATGTTGGTGGATAATGTTTCAGATTAATTTAGCTAATGCCAGTAATATGTATGTCAGATTAAAACATTTCTCCCAGATTTTCTGCAAGAAACATAGTACCCTGCATCTTCAACAGCAGATAAAAACTTACCTTATTACAAAGTCATGGCCGTCAATCTCTTTTCCACAACCACTCTTCAGAAGGACGCCAGAATTCCCAACAACTGCACAGGTTTTAAATCGGCGATTTTTCATTGGGGAAACTTCAGGGAGAAGGCTGTGCAAATCCTGAGAAATATTTAGAGTGCGATGTCTATCCAGTACATAATGAATTACATCTCCAGGCTTGAAGCTGCTTTTGACCACTGAGACATCTCTT